>NC_135963.1:36828947-36996447 GCF_053455715.1 Rhinoraja longicauda | reverse complement strand
AAACTTCTATAAGATCCCCTCACCCCCCTGCACTTCAAGGAATAAAGTCATTGTCTGCCTCACCTCTTGAATCCTGGCAATATCCTCTCTGCACCTTTTCTAGCTTCAGCAAGGAATTCTCTCACATTTGAACTCTTAACAATGTGGATCATGATCTTCAGATTAAGGAAGACGACCGAGTGTAGTTCAACTCAAATTGCTGATTTACACTTAAAACAAGCCAACAAATTGAAGTTAGTGATTATGTCTGGTATCTTACATCCAGTTGATTCTCTGTTTATTCTCAGATAAGAATTCTTCCACTGAATTTGGCCGACCTTTAGTTCATGTGACAGCCTAGATTACCAGCAACCAGACTGATGACTAGCATGACGGCAGCACCGATAAACACAAGATTTTGAGATGTTATTTACTGTAAATCATTTAAAGCAAAATATCTTTATGCAATGCACCTACCTATAACTACAACAGTGCAAATTTTATCACACACAAAAACAATTAGAGCTAACAGAACTTACAAGGAGCATCCATAACTGCACCTTAATCTCATCAGGATTCATTCCAAATTCAAATACACACATTAAATGCAGTGAAAAAGCTTATTCATTTATCAAAACCATTTTCAATCTTAGTGGCCCATTTATTCCTATTTCTCTTCTAGTGCTGCCCCCACTCACATTTGAAACAATTTGAGAAATTGATGCAACTTCAATGCCCAATGTTCCTGAATTATAGGGTATAAGAAATGTAATTTAGCTGTCAACAGCCATGACAGGCAACCAGAGAAAGCTATAATAAAATCTGTTTTATCATAATCTTCATATTCAGCCAAACATAATTGGCTGGAATAGCGTTATTCCAAAGATGTTGTTATAACGATTTGTATGTGATCTGCATTCATATCATTTAGTTCTTTCTTCCTCTAAACCTGCATTGCATTTTTACTATAAAAAAAAATGAAAAGTGTTATATTTTAAAAAAAACAAAGGACATTAAACAAATTCTAAAACAGTTCACGTTAGTACCTAATAAAGATAGGTTTGCAAATTCTTAAAATTGATAAGGGTTTGGAAATCAAGAAGGTGGGCAATAATTTAAGAGGAATTGGAGAGGAGAATTATTCTGAAATTTGGGTTTTAAAGGCTGGAGACAATGGGAAAACCAAGGGAGTTATGAAGACATATGTCTTCAAAGCTCTGGGGAAAAATGAGGCAGGGATGAGAAAGGGTGCATTGTTTTATTTTGTTAATTTTTTTAATGCCTGAAAATGAATATAAAACCAATTAACAGCAATCAAAAGGAACCAGAGGGAAATGGGAGCAGCACGTATTTTGTCCCTCCTGTCCACCATTCAGTGATTTTTGGAATTAATGAAGTATCAAGACATTTCCTATTGATCACTGTTTTAATACGTTACAAGCTTTAATAATAATAGAACTGCATCTTAACATTTGCATCAGTATATTTTTGATGTTGCCAGTTCTTTGACTATTTCAGCCACAATCAATGGAAGAACAATGATTGGTTCAAGAGTCAAGAGTTTAATTGTCAAATGTGCTGATAACGGAACAATGATTTTTTAACTTACAACAGCTGAACAGGCCCATAAACCCAAACACACAGATAAATATAATAATCCAAAAATGTCCATAAATTTATAACCATACTACCAGTGCACCTTGTCTCTGGTTCCCGGGCTCCCGGGATGTGCCACGGAGCCAAACGACCCTCGGGACCAAGAGCAACCCGAAAGCAAAACTAGAAATTAGATTATTGTTTACATCCAGTTTGCTGCTGTGAAGGAATTAAGAGAACGATGGTTTAAAGCCATAAAGTGAAAAAAAAAAAAAGAACAAGCTGGTCTTTAAATCCAAATCAGTGCTGTGTACCTTCTTACCATATCCCTTGATTCCGTTAGCCTTAGGAGCTATATCTAACTCTCTCTTGAATACATCCCGACCTCCCAAACTACCCGCCCATCTGCCCTGTGAAGTAGGGTGTCAAGAGTCATACAGCTCGGATACAAGCCCTTCAGCCAAACTGAACCATATCGACCAAAGTGCCTCGTCTAAGATAGTCCTATTTACCCGTGTTTGGCCCTTATCTCTCTAAACCTTTCCAATCCATGAACCTGTGCAAAAGTCTTGTAAATACTCTTTTGGTACCTGCCTCAACAAACTTATCTGGCAGCTCTCGTTCCACTACCCTCTCAATGAAAAGGTTGCCACTCAGGTTTGTGTTAAATCTTGCCCCTTAATCATATTTCACCTCAATCAATCCGGAAACTAAACCAAACTACAAATGTTTTTGATTCCCTTACCCTGGAAAAAAGACTGTGCATTCACCCTATCTATTCCCCGATGATTTTATACACCTCTGCAGGATCACTGCTCAGCCTCATGTGTTACAAGGAATACATTTCTAGCCTGCCCAAGCTCTCCCTATAACTCAGCCCCTCAAGTCCTGGCAACTTTCTCATACATCTTCTATGCTGACTTTCCGGCTTAATGATATCCTTCTGAAAGTAGGATCACCAAACCTAAATGCGGTACTCCAAGTCTGGCCTCACCAACATCTTATACAAATTCCCAATTTCTATACTCAATTCCATGACTGATGAAGGCCAATGTACCAAAAAGCCTTCTTGACCACCGTATCTACCTGTGACACCACTTTCAGGGAACTATGTACCTGCATTCCTAATCCCCGCACTCTAAATCCCTGCACTCTATAACACTCCCCAGGGCCCTAACAGTAATTGTAAAGGTCATTGGTTTGACTTCTCAAAATCCAATACCTCACACTTATCAGTATTGATGTTCTCAAAGCCTGCTTGAAAAAATGTGACATTCGTTATGATGTGTGGGAATCCCTTACTCATGACTCCTCAAAGTGGTCAAGGTACATTTGGATTTCCCTTCAATACATTGGAAGCTCCCAGAAATTATGAGGAAAAATTGGGTAAACCAGATTTTTTTTTAAATTTCCAGAACAGAGGAGATTATGATGAAATTTGATTGTATTGCATGAAATTATGGAGAGATCGAGATGTGGCAAATAGATAAAACCAGGAAAATAGTCTGAAGAGTCTCGACCCAAAACATCAAATGTCCAATCCCTCCACAGTCATTGCCTACATGCTGAATTTCTCCAGCACAGAGTGTTTTTACACTTGGTCCTGGACTAGCCAGATTAAAGCCATGGTCAACAAAACACACCAATGGCTCTACTTCCTTAGAAGGCTTCGGAAGTTCCCCAACAACCCTCACCAATATCTACAGATGTGCTGTAGAAGACATTTTATCAGGATGTATCACAGCCTTTGTGTTTTGGTCAAGATTCTAACATCCGTAGTTCTTTTTATCTCAATAGGAAAAATAACATTTCCCTAGCAAAGAGGTTTTTAACCAATGAGAATTGAATCAAAGTAATTGGTATAAGGTTTTGAGGGACGAAAATGGTAACTTTGTGCAGTAACATTCTTTCTCGGCACGTGACCCTCAAATAGTTACATCACTAACCAAGTCTTTGTTCCCTTTAAAGGGCCTGTCCCACTTTAGGCAATTTTAAGGCGACTGCCGGTGACTAGGCTGTCGCCGACTGTTCGCTGCGTGTCGCGGGCATGATCATGAGGAGTCTTCCAAGAATCATAGTGGATCTCAGCGCGTCGCTGAGAAATCATCCGGAGTGAAATTTCTCGGCGACAGCTGGCTTGTCGGCAGGTATCGTTGCTTATTGTGGGCGCTGTCGCCTGCTGTCCCCAGGTTTGCTAGGTTCTCTTAGATGCATTTAGAAGCACATTATATTCAAATAAGTAAAGTCATTTCAAAATACCATAAAATGCTTGTGCTTAACCAATTTATTTACCGTCAGGACATTTGACAGGTAGATTGGAGGCGACAGTTTGACGGTCAGGTAAGCGTGGGAATTTTGTGATGTTTATGGCCATCAGCCATTGCATTTAAAGTGGGCTCCCAACCCAGATATGCAACCCAGAAACCAGATATGCATCTCCCGTACATTTTCAAAGAATGCCCACACACTTTTCACAAAAATCCACTTAACCATTTTTTTAATACAGCTATTAGTAAACTGGAAGTAAATCCAGTTTATGCCTTGTTACAGTGATGCTTGTTTTTTAAGTAACCCATCCATACAAGATGTTATAGTTCAAAACTCTCAAGTACTTACCGACTTGTCAGTGATTTCAGCGAAAATTAGGAAGCCGGAGAAGCATTGACAGCGTGGGAATTTCGCGATGTTTCCAAAGACGCTGTAATCTCGACCTGACTCGGCATTGTCGTGGTCATTGTCGTCGGGTAAAGTTCGGCGATCTGCTACGACTTTGACAGTCGCCTTAAAATCGCCTAAAGTGGGACAGGCCCTTTACTTTGTTCCCTTTGCACTTGATCTCGGCAAGTACCGTTTGAATTATAGCTGTTGCGCTTTTCAAATGTCATTCTACTCTCTTGGAAATAAAGTCCAGTGAGATGAATGAATGTAAGCTGTGTCAACTATTCCAGTCGGCACCCTTCACTATCCAGTTATTAGACCATTTAATTAATGTGCCGAGTGATCCTGTTCAATTTCAATCTATTCAAAGACCAGCTTGTACTTTCTCTTTATTGTTTAATCTCTTTTGGCTTTAAATAAACTTCTAATTTCTCAAGAACAGCAGACCTTGAAAGGGTGGAAGAAGCAGAAAGTCTCACCATATTAGCACTAATTGTATGAGTTCTTGAGGAGGTCTGACTGTGACTCTCGAAGGTGGATAATGCTGGAGAGCTCATTCTGACTGGCACAGACACAAGGGGCAATGGGGTCACTGATTTTTCAAATGATTTAAGAGATATGTTTTGGACTCTTGTCTGTGCTGTTACCAAACCAAAAGTTAAAAGTAAAGTATGGCAGAAGCTAAAACATTAAGCAATGGACATTCTTAGCAAGTCAGAGAGAAATGAAGTAATGTTTAACATTACAAAAGTCACAAAGTGCTTGATTAACTTGGGTTAGGCATTCTTCAAACTGGGAAGGGTCCCAACCTGAAATGTCACCTATCCATTTTCTCCAGTGACGCTGCCTGACCTACTAAGTTACTCCAGCACTTTGTGCCTTTCTTTGCAAACCAGCATCTGCAGTTCCTTGCTTTTAATATTTAAGGTGAATCAAAACTACCTCATTAAACATTTACAGCAACTTATATTTTCAATTCAATTATCAAGCCTGCCGATTTATATGTTCTGCTCATTTCCTTCCTGTCCTCATTTCAGCTCATCAGCTGCTAAAACCCTCATCCATGCCTGTGCTACGTCCAGAGTTGACCGTTTCCAATGCAATCTTGGCTATCCTCCAATAGCCGACTTACTGCAAATTTAGAAACTCTATGGATTTATCCTATTGTGTGTCCAGTCCCACTCATCCATTGCATCTCCTTCATACTAGCTCCTGATTAAGCAGTTGCTTGATTCTGCATTGATACAGTGAAGTAGAGATGGTTGAAAGTTTCACGTTCTTAGGAATAAATATCATCAACATTTTGTCCTGGCTCAGCCACATCGAAGCATTGGCAAAGAATCCATACCAATGCCTCTACTTCCTTAGAATGCTTACAAAGTTCCCCAACAACCCTCACCAACTTCTACTGATGCCTGTAGAAAGAATTCTATCGGAATGTCTCACGGCATGGTTGGGGAATAGCTCCAGCCAAGGCCACAAGAAATAGCAGAGAATTGTGGATGTAGAGCATCACATAAACAGATCTCCCTTCCGTTGACTCTATCTACACCAATCTGCCTCAGCAAAGCCACCAGCATAATCAAAGAACAAGTCTCACCCCGGTCTCATCCCTCTTCTCCCCTCTCCTAACAGACAGGAGGTCCAGAATTTTGAAAATGCATATCTCCAGGTTCAAGAACAGCTTCTTCCAAGGTGCTATCAGGCAACTGAATGGTCCTCTCATCAGCTAGAGTGCAGTCCTGATCTCCCATCTATCTCATTGGAGATCTATGAACAATCTTAAATTGGACTTTATCTAACTTCAATGTTATATCTTGAACTAAATGATGTACCCCTTATACTTTTCTTCTGTACACTGTGGACGGCTTGATTGTATTCATGTATAGTCTTTTCTTGACTGGATAGCACACGAACAAATGTTTTTCACAGTACCTCGGTATACATGACAATAATAATAAACAAAACTAATCTTAACAGCTCTCCCCATGGTCTCATACCTTATCATTTCAATCATCTTATTCAGCCCTATTAGAGTCATAGAGTCAGTCATTAAGCATGGGAGCGTGGCTAATCTGTTCAGCCTCTCCCTCTTGCCCTCCCTCTTGTTCAGCCTCTCCCTCTTGCCCTCCTGGCAACATCCTGGTATTGTATTCCCAGATATCGGCACTCATTCAGTTCTGGCCACTTGAACATCTCCGAAAGGATTTACTCTCCCATTAGTGGCCCTGGTTACAGCTGCGAAGGTCCGCAGCTTTCCTTCCTCTCTACACCTTCTGTCACGGAAGATACTCTATCTACACCAATCACACTTATCACCATTAAACTCTATTAGTCGTTCCTTGTCCCACTTGCCCAGCTGATCAAGATCCTGGTAAAATTTTGATAACCATCTTCACCATCTATGATACCACCTTCTTTCGTGTCATTTGCAAACTCATTGTAAATATGGCTTGTCCATTCTCATCCAAATCATTGAAATAAGCCACAAACCGCAATGAGGGCTGGCAATGATCCCGGAGGCACACCACTAGTTAAAGGCCTCCAGTCGAAAACCACCCCACCATCACCATCCTCTGCTTCCTTCCATGAAGCCAATTCTGAATCCAGTTAGCTTGCTCTCCCTGGATCCCATAATATCTAACCTTCCAGAGCAGCCTACCATGCAGAACCTGATCAAAGGCCTTGCTGAATTCAGGTTCTGCTGAAATGGAGCAGGAAAAAGAACAAAGGCTCTTGCACTTCCATGTTTCTTGGAGCTCATGAAATATAGTGAGTGAGGCGGCACAGCGGTATAGTTGTTGCCTTCCAGCACCAGAGACCCAGGTTCGATTCTGGCTATTCGGCGCAGACTCGGTCGGCCGAAGGGCCTGTTTCTGCATTGCATCTCCAAACTAAACTAAATGGTCCTGACCCAAAACACATTGCCTGTTCCTTCCCTCCACAGATGCTGCCTGTCCTCCTGGGTTCCTTCAGTACTTTATATTTTGCTGAAGAATCCAGCGTCCACAATTTCTTGTGTCTCTATCAACACCCTTAGTTCTTTTCAGCCTCATTCTCAGTGTTGACCTTTATCCTGGGTTCTGCCACAAGTGATTGAGTTTCCCTTTCCCGTGTAAACCACGCTACCCCATCAGGCTCCTTCACTGGTTCAAATGCCTGAACCCAACTAGAATGGTGGAGAAACATTTCTGCCTTTTGCAAGTTTCTACACCTACAGAGGCCCATATTAATGTAAAGGTTAGCAATCAACATCTGGTCTGCACTCTTTAGACTGTAGAGATACAACGTGGAAACAGGCCCTTTGGCCCACCAAGTCCGTGCCGACCAGCGATTGCCCCGACAGCTCTTTCTTACATATGAGGGACAATTTATAATTTTACCGAAGCCAATTAACTAACAAACAATACAATACAATATATCTTTATTGTCATTGTACAGGGGTACAACGAGATTGGGAATGCGCCTCCCATACGATGCAATAATTTAATTAATTTAAACAACAACAACCCAACGAGACAAATTGTAACAGTTTTAAGACAGAATAAAGTGCAAGTAGATCTGTGCCGGATCACTGTGCGATGTGACCATCCGGCTCAGCACGACCGGTTCATAGCAGCTATGGTCCTGGGGATGAATCTGTATTACTTTGCAAATATGGGATTAAATCGGAGCACCTGGAGAAAACCCATGTGGTCACAGGGAGAACATACAAACTCCATATAGACACCACCCATAGTCAGGATTGAACCCGGTCCCTCATGCTGTAAGGCAGCAACTCTACCGTTGCATCGCCTTTCAGACAGACATAGGGCACTGATACATTTGTGAAGATGTTAATAAGTGCTGTTGAGACAATGCTACTTTCGTTTTAAAACTTGTCAACTGCAGCCTTTTTAAGTGTTAAATTTCTCACCTTAGTTTCTAAGAAATGTCAGGGAAAAAAAGCAGCCGAGGAAGTGCACTGAACCAATCACTTGACTGAACTGATTTATGCTTCAGCTTATTGCTTTAGGGGGATGGCGGGAGGGGAAAGCAGAGAGTTGGGAGATTAAATTGAAATGGGAAAATGGAAAAGCCAAAGAGGACAGAAGTTAAGGAGATTACTGAAGTGATAAAAAGGTTCAGACTGTCAGGACACTTCACATCAAAACATATTAATCTTTTATCTAACGGTCATTATTCATCAAGGGCAATGGCTCCATCAATGGCTTTGCCAGGTTTGTGGAGATGCCAGGCAGGGATGGATGAGCATTCACAACTGCAAATTTAATGACTGGCTGTCAGCAGCTAAGGATCAAAGACAGGCTAGTTCTTTCCTTGTGGATGGTGACAAGGCTGCAACTGTTACCAGCAAGGGTGACGATCACTGCACTTATTTTTTACCTTAACCTTCCCTCTCATCCATCAATACGCCTCGTTCTGCAGGGTTGCCAATCCTAATCCAAGTTCCCGACAAAGATTCCGGCACTTTGGCCTACTTGAGTCAGAGTGTTGAGTGCAGAAGCTAGACACAAAATGATGGAGAAACTCAGCGGGTCAGGCAGCATCTCTGGAGAACGGCAGAGGTGAAGTTTTGGGTCGAAACCCTTCTTCAGACTGAGAGTCAGGGGGAAGGGGAATTGGAGATATGGATGTTACTTAGGACAATTGAATGAAAGATATGCAAAACGCAATGAAAATCAAGGAAATGTGGGGCACATCAAGGAAATGTTGGCTGTGGGATAGATAATACCAGACAGAGGACCTCAATAGGACAACAGTTAAATCAGTATAATGACCAGGGTGTGGGAAGGATAGAGAGGGGATGCGAGGGCTACTTGAAGTCAGAGAAATCAATACTCATACCACTGGAATGTAAGCTGCCCAAGCGAAATATGATGCAATCTGGAGTAAAGTACAAAGTGCTGGAGAAACTCAACGGATCAGGCATTATCTGTGGAGGGAATGGACAGGCAATGCTTTGGGTCGGGACCCTTCTCAGACTGATTGTCGTAAGGGAAATTTGGAAAAGAGAGGTGAGGGTGGGACAAAGTCTGAGAAGTATTAAGTGGAATAATGTTGAGTGGGGTTTGACTGGCAGATGAGTAGAGTATGTGACAAAAGTTAGAGGTGAAAAGGAGACAGAAGGGTGCCAGATAAGAAGTAGAGGAGCGAAATGTAAAGCCACAGGGTACGATCTAGATGGAAGTGGATGGGGGAGTGGGGGGGGGGAGATGGAGTGGGGGTGGAGATGAAAGATACACAAGTGATAGTGTTACTTTATGTTGAAGGTATTTATTCACAAAATGCTGGTCAGGCAGCACCTCAGGAGAGAAGGAATGGGCAACGTTTCGGGTCGAGACCCTTCTTCAGACACTTTTCTTACACTTTGTGTTACTTTATGTTAATCAGAATGCTTTCCTGTTGCAGCTGTAAATCTAAAGGTTCTATTCCCATCTCAATAATCATGTTTGTTTGAACGCTACAGCCAATTCAATGAAAAATAAGCATCAAATTTCAGCCACATCCAAATACCATTGTTGATTCAACTTTTACCACTTAATCTGTTTTGATCTTGGCCTCGGGAGCACTCCTATCATCAGAGGAATGTGTCAATCAATCACTTGCATCAGCTGAGCATTATATTTTTGGGGGGGAAGAATTTACTTTTGTATTTATGGATTGATTGCGACTCTTTGGCATCAATAAATTATTTTGTGTTTTAATGCTACTTTCCTTTCAAAGTCATCAGTAAACATACCGCCTTGTAACCAGGCTACAAGCCATTTCCATTTCATAGACTTGCAAATCAGACGGTACAGGAATAAGTGAAAATATGGAGTCAACAGCACATTGATTTTTTTCTTTTTAGTCATGCAATGTGTAAGCTGGCATAAGCTTTATCCTATTTTCCTTTAATTAAAGCCACCCATCCCCCCATTTCTGTTTCAGCTTAAAGGATGATCAATATCATTATATTTATTCGATTGAAGATACATCTGCATCCTTTCGGGAAACTAAACAAGTTGTATTTTTATTTGCTAAGCAATCTAGTGCAGGCAAACAAGGATAACAGTTCAGGAAGACACATTATAAATGACCCTGACTAAAGCACAACATGCCAAGGTGCATCCACTACTTTGAAAACTACATTAAGTACTCTGGTGACTATATCTCACATTCCACTTAGGTAGCTTACATTCTAATGATATGAACATTAAATTCTCTAATTTTAGGTAACTAACCTGCAACAAACCCCCCTCCCACCTTTTTTCTTTCTTTGTTCCCACCTCTTCTGTTTATCCCACCTGCATTCATATCCAATCCCGCTCCTCTCACCACCTACATTCCTTTCTCATCTCTTCTCACACTTTGTCTTTTCATCTCTGGCCTTTGTCCAACCATCTGCCTATCAAATTCTCCCCTCACCTGTTTCCACCTATCACTCACCAGCCTCTGTCCTGCCTCCAGTCTGAAGAAGGGTCTCGACCCGAAACGTCACCCATTCCTTCTCTCCAGAGATGCTGGCTGACCCGCTGAGTTTACTCTAGCATTTTGTGTCTACCTTCTCTACCAGCTGTCTCCCTCCAGAGTGACTGGGTTGGGACACATTCTTGATTATCATCACAGCTTGATTTGGGAGCAGTTCCATCCAAGACCCCAAGAAATTGCAGTGAATTATGGACGCGGCCCAGACCATCACACAAATCAACCTCCCATCTATTGACTCTTTTTATACAAGCTGCCTCAGCAAGGCCAGCAGCAGAATCAAGAACTAGTCGCACACAGGCCACTCCCTCTTCTCCCCTCTCCCATCGGGCAAAAGAGAAGTGCGAAATTGCACACCACCAGATTCAGGGACAGTTTCTTCCCAGCTGTTATCAGGCAACTGAATCATTCTTCCACAACCAGAGAGCACTGCTAAACTACAATCTACCTTTTTGGTGACCCTCAGACTATCCTTGATCGGACTTTGCTGGCTTTAGCTTGCACTTATTCCCATATCATAAATCTAAACACTGTAAATGGATCAATTGTAATCATATATTGTCTTTCTGCTGACAGGTTCGCATGCAACAAAAGCTTTTCAGTGTACCTCAATACACGTGACAATAAACTAAACTAAGATGAACTTAGTGTCTGAAGATGGGTCTCAACCAGAAGCATCACCCATTCCTTCTCTCCAGAGATGCTAGCTGTCCCGCTGAATTACTCCAGCTTTTTGTGTCTCTCTTTGGTTTAAACCAGCATCTGCAGTTCCTTCCTACACATTTGTGAGACCTAAGATGGTTATTAGCACCTCAAAAAGTGTCCTACCCCTTAGCCTTGTTAACATTTTCAGCAAAGAAGCTGGTTTCTCTTTTAAAAAGCACAACTATGAAGTTCTCATGCAGCCTTGATAATTTCTCATTTGTTGCACTCTCTCAGCTGACTATTATTCCACAGTGAAACAAATATATAGAATACTTTATAACTCTGTCATTTGCCAAATTTGCAAGTGGATTAAAAAAAATGTTTCTAAAAATCATTACAGGGAGAACACTGCATTTGGGATGGCAGTTTTTTTGACATTGCAACCAATTTTCAAAAGAGAGTGGATCTGATTATGGTTTTAAAATAAGAGAAAATATTCCATATGCAAAGCGTCCGATCCTCTCACCACACTTATTTGAAGTATGTCTGCATCATCCAGTAGCAAAAGCAATTTGCTTTGCCTGTCAGTAAATTATTTACATGGCATTTCCAGAATAAATCCCATAGGCTCCAGTAAGGATCTCCAAATTAACTGCTTCTAAATTGGGGGAAGCACACAAGGCTCTGAAAATGGCAAAATTAGATCTCTTAACTCCAGGCCTAATTCTGATCTTATTTTGTTTTTGTATGTAAAACAAATATTTGCTTTTGCACAGCACCTTAAGTAATTTTGTAGTGTTTGAAAATGCTTTGCAGTCAATGAGATGCTTCTGAAGTGTAGGGTTTAGATTTAGTTTTATTATTGTCACATGTACCGAGGTACAGTGAAAAGCTTTTGCTTGCGTTCTACCCAATCATATCAGATAATACAATGCATTAATACAATCAAGCCAAACACAATTACAAAAGGTAGACCAAAAAGAAAGATTGAGTGCAGAATATAGTTCCTCAGCATTGTAGCACAACGTGTGGGAAGGAACTGCAGATACTGGTTTATACCGAAGATAGACACAAATTGCTGGAGTTACTCAGTGGGTCAGGCAGCATCTCTGGAGAAAAGGCATTTCAGGTCGGAATACTTCATCAGACTGAAAGTAGAGATGGGAGGGTGTGTGTGGGTGTGTTGGGGGGGGGGGGGGGGGTTGGGTGGGTGGGAATGGATAAACTGGAGGCGAGAAAAGGCCAGGACAAATCAGGGGTTGCAACAGACGATCCCTCAGGAAGGGCGGAGCCCATAATGGGGAAGATATGATAACAAGAGGGACACAAAGATGTGACTAGTGAAACCGGTAAGATGACCAGGGTGGGAACAAAGATACTAGAGGAGCAAGATGGACCACTCCGTCGAAATCGCCTATACTGAAGTGTAGTACGCAAAGGAGCGTAAAGTCTGCCATTTTAGTAGGCAAAACCCGCCGAGGCTATGCCTCTCGTAGTGTAATCAGTGTTTTGGGGGAACAGTGTGCAGAATGCAAAATGCAGAATATATCTCATCTATCAATTCACAGATTTTTATTATTTTTCTTTTTAAATGTTTCTGCAAGTTTCTGCCTACTAAAATGGTGCCATGACCTACTATGTTTTTTAGGGTCAAGTGGTCTATCTTGCTTTGCTCTATTATCTTTGGGTGGGAAGGGTTAGGGGAGGGGTTGCAGGAATTACTTCAAATTATAAAAAACAACATTCTTACATTGGGTTGTAAGCTGCCCAAGCAAAATAGGAGGTGCTATTCCTCCAATTTGCGCAGCATAACAGTTCCAGAGAAAAAGTCCAATGACCGCAATGAGGTAGGTTGGAGAAATGGGACTGTACTGTAGCTTATAGACCTGATTTTCCAATCTACCTCATTGCGGTAAGTGTAGTTGCTGTAGGACTTTTGAATTTGTCTGATCATTTCTCTCTGAGTTTATTTGTTCATGTCTTAAAATCTGATAATACATATTTAATGATTTCTTCGAGTACAGATTCAGGCTAATTCGATGTTACAATTGGCACTTGCCAAAGACTTCTAGTTCACTATTACGATGTTTCTCAGTGCAAACAGCTAATGATTGACAAGTTTTAAATAACTTTGTTATTGAACACAGCAACACACAACCAAGAGGCATTATCACAGAAGATGAAGGAAAATAACTGCAGATGCTGGTACAAATCAAAGGTATCACAAAATGCTGGAGTAACTCAGCAGGTCAGGCAGCATCTAGGAGAGAGGGAATGGGTGACCTTTCGGATCAAGACCCTTCTTCAGACTGATGTCAGGGGGACGAGACAAAGAAAGGATATAGGTGGAGACAGGAAGAGTGGGAAAACTGGGAAGGGGAGGGGGAAAAAAGAGAGACAGAGGAACTCTCTAAAGTTGGAGAAGTCAATGTTCATACCGTTGGGCTGCAAGCTGTCCAAGCAAAATATGAGGTGCTGTTCATCCAATTTCAGGTGGGCCTCACTATGGCACTGGAGGAGGCCCATGACAGAAAGGTCAGACTGGGAGTGGGAGTTGAAGTGCTCAGCCACTGGGAGATCAGGTTGGTTCAGGCAGACTGAGCGAAGGTGTTGAGCGAAACGATCGCCGAGCCTGCTTTTGGTCTCCCCAATGTAGAGAAATTGACCTCTAGAGCAGCGGATACAATAGATGAGGTTGGAGGAGGTGCAGGTGAACCTCTGTCTCACCTGGAAAGACTGTTTAGGTAATTGGATGGAGTTGAGGGGGGAGGTAAAGGGACAGGTGTTGCATCTCCTGCAGTTGCAGGGGAAAGTGCCTGGAGAGGGCATGGTTTGGGTAGGAAGGGATGAGTGGACCAGGGAGTTATGGAGGGAATGGTCTCTGCGGAATGCAGAAAGGGGAGGAGATGGGAAGATGTGGCCAGTAGTGGGGTCCCGTTGGAGGTGACGTTGGAGGATGCTTTGTTGGATGTGCTGACTGATGGGGTGGAAGGTGAAGGCAAGGGAGATTCTGTCCTTGTTACGAATGGGGGGATTGGGAGCAAGAGCGGAGCTGCGGGATATAGAGGATGCTCTAGTGAGAGCCTCATCTATAATGGTAGAGGGGAAGCCCCATTTCCTGAAGAATGAGGACATCTCTGATGCCCTTGTGTGGAACACCTCATCCCGGGCGCAGATGTGGCGTAGATGGAGGAATTGGGAGTAGGGGATAGACTTTTTACAGTATTCAGGGTGTGAAGAGGTGTAGTCCAGATAGCTGTGGGAGTCAGTGGGTTTGTAGTAGGTGTCAGTCACTAGTCTGTCTCCTGTGATGGAGATGGTGAGGTCCAGAAACAGTAGGGAGATGTCAGTGATAGTCCAAGTATATTTAAGAGCAGGATGGAAATTGGTAGTGAAGTGTATGAAGTCAGTGAGTTCTGCACGGGTACAAGAGGTAGCACCAATGCAGTCGTCAATGTAGCAGAGGTAGAGTTTGGGGATGGGGCTGGTGTACGTTTGGAACAGGGATTGTTCGACGTACCCGACAAAGAGGCAGGCGTAGCTAGGGCCCATGCGAGTGCCCATAGCTACCCCTCTGGTTTGGAGGAAGTGGGAGGAGTCAAAGGAGAAGTTGTTGAGGGTAAGAACCAGCTCTGCTAGGCGGAGGAGAATGTTAGTAGATGGGGATTGGCTGGTTCTACGGTCGAGGAAGAAACAGAAGAAATAGAAGATGTGGTCATTACAACTACTTGTACATTGCTCGAGGAAATTTCAAAACTATTGGCACGTGGATACTGAGCATCAAGGGCAGAAGGGTGCAATTTTAGGTCACAGAATCTTTGGCAGGGCTGTTGTGCAGACTGGAAACAATTTTCCCCTGAAAATTGACAGACCATTATTTTAAGGATTTATGATGGTTGAAATTGTCTCTGTCTTCCAAGAAAGAGTCTTGGGAGAAATGAGTTGGTGGATGGTTGCTCTGGTACCAATGGGCACAGTTCCACAGCATAAATTCATACCTAATTGTCAAGACTTTTTTTACTCCTGGCAGTAGTTTTAAAAATGACGGGGAAATGATCTGATTGCAAGCGAAAGTGTGCTAGGGCAAGCTTAGAGGAATGATAATATGGCTCGAAAGACAGCCTATCCTATTTTACTGAATATCACAAGGCAAATTTAACTATATTGCAAGATAATGCCCATAATGTTTCCTCATTCTGCCTTCATCCCTTTCCGATATTGCTGCTGTCATGAATAAAAAGAATGAATTTCAATAATCATAGGCCAGATAGCAGGAGAGCTTTAACATGCAGACGAGACGTCTGATAAAGATCTGGCAGCAGAATGAAATGGGAACAATGACTGACGTGAACGAAGCAGAAGGGTGGTGATTGAAGTCGATGTCTGTTGTGAGGGCTCTAAGACGAGCGATAGGAGAAACACAAACACTGGCCACAGAGAGGGCCAGGAATCGGACAAAGAAAGCAACAGCCATAAATGATCTCAGCATTAGGAAGAAGCTCATCCTATACCAAGCCAGACCCGTGAAATGGAGAACTGGAATGAGAAACAGCCTGGAATCCCTGATTTAAATATTACCTCACTGAAATAAGCGGGAAAATCCCCCACCCTCCATTCAGGGGTCAGATCATTTTGGAATGAGTTCAAGAATCAGAGGCATAGCAGTAGAGATGCTGCCTTACTGCGCCAGATACCTAGATTTGATCCCGATAATGGGTGCTATTTGTACAGTGTTTGTTCTCCCCGGTGACTGCGTGGGTTTTCTCTAGGTGTTCCTGTTTCCTCCCACATTCCAAAGACATGCAGGTTTGTAGGTTAATTAGCTTCTGTGAATTGTCCCTATTGTGTAGGATCGAGCTAATGTACAGGTGATCACTAGCTGGTGTGGACTCCATGGGCCGAAGGGCTTGTTTCCACACTATGTCTCTAAACGAAAACAAACTATCCACTTCTTCCTTAAATAACCTCCAGCCACCTTACCTCTCAACTCTTGGGAAAGAGAATTCCAGGATTTAATCACCCTCTGCGAGAAAAAATGTTAACGTCCTTTAAATTATCCTGCAACTATGTGCCCTTGCTTGAGACTCTCTCAGCAGTAGAAATACCTCAACATCTCCTCTTTCTTACCACCTTAGTATCTTAAATGTTTTTTTATGGAATTCATTCCCCTCATTCTTTTAAACGGTGAAGAGTACAGGTCTAGCTTTTCCCCCCACTATTTGTGCTGATGAAACCATTGTGCCGATATTGTAAATGTTCTAAAACATTGCAACAACTTGGCACTTATCATCTTTGGGCACATGTTACACTGCAGGTGGGTCAAGAGAGAGCAAATTTTGGTCCCAAAATTTGCACAAAGATTACAGTGACAGGATGAGAGCTATTCCAATGTTTTGCAAGATGTAAAGGGATGCAGAAAAGATTAATGACATC
The DNA here is from genome assembly GCF_053455715.1 of Rhinoraja longicauda. Lineage (NCBI taxonomy): Eukaryota > Metazoa > Chordata > Chondrichthyes > Rajiformes > Arhynchobatidae > Rhinoraja > Rhinoraja longicauda. The sequence goes on along the minus strand of NC_135963.1, from coordinate 36,979,665 downwards.
AGCCAAGTTGCTTGATGCAAAATTGTGCATGTAATGAAAAGAAAATTAATGGCCAAAACAACGATACGTTTCATTCCTGAATAAAAGCTGACATGGTTAATAGAAAAATGCAATTTTGTTTTGTATTATTATGCACATATCATCCAATGCATCATCTACCTCTTCAGAAACTAGTAAGCAAAACTTAACATATTAAATTTTCCTGATGGAAGTCATAGTGGTTTTCTCATGAGAGATTACATTGAGGCCCTGCAAGCCTGTTCAGATGCAATGCAAAATTCTACAGCATAATTTATAGAGTAGCAGTGCTATCCTGGGCAACACCTATCCCAACACGATCAGCACCGTCAATGTGATTATTGAGTTACATGAATCATTTTTTGATAATTTTTAAATTTATTTTGCAATTACTTTGTGAATATTTGTGTAACTTTTTTCTTCCTCAATGTTTTTTTGGTACATTTGCCCACATAATAGTGATGACACTTTAAAAGTAATTAAGTGTCTGTGAGGTGCTTTACAGTACCATCAGGATAATGATGAGTGCTTTCTTTTAAATGCCTATTAAATTCACCAACATGCTAGGTACGTGGATGACTGCTGTTACCTTGATTTGTGCAGATATTTCAGTGCAAAATAAAGGAAACATCGGAATCTTTATAGAATCAGTGGTCACAACTTTTAAGTGAGGGGGGAAAGATTTAATAGGAACCTGAGGGGTAACTTTTTTACATAAAGGGTGGTGGGTGTATGGAACCAGCTGACAGAGGAAGTAGTTGAGGCAGGGACTATTGCAATGCTGAAGAAACAGTTAGACAGGTACATGGATAGGATAAGTTTAGAGGGATATGGGCCAAACGCAGGCAGGTGGAAGTAGTGTAGCTGGACATTTTGGTCGGTTTGGACAAGTTGGGCCGAAGGGCCTGGTTCCATGCTCTATGACTCTATATATATATATATATATAACATTATGAGAGACACAGATATGATAAATGATCAGATCTGTTTTTCCCCAACGTGGAAATGTTAAAGACAAAAGGGCACATCTTTAAGGTCAGAGGGGCAAAGTTTAAAAGAAGATGTTCAGGGCAGGTTGTTTTTTTACGCAGCAAGTGGTGGGCGCCTGAAACGCACTGCCAGGGGTGGTGGTGGAGGCAGATGCAATTGTGATGTTTAAGATGCTTTTGGAGAGGCACATGTTTATGCAGAGAATGTTCAACAAGTGGCAAGTTCAACAGCCTGACCGCGGGAGAAAACGGCAGGGGAAGAGAAAAGACATTCTGGCCTTCCAACACAGTGAGGAGGTGACTGGAGGAGACTCACTGTGATGGATGTTTCTTTTGTTTGGTGTTGGTTTATGATTGTATGTGTTATTGCATATTTTTATTGCTTATTTTTATTGGTCTTATTGTTGAACTGCGGGTAATATTTCATTTCACTGCACATTTATGTGTATGTGACAAATAAATTGAGTATTGACTATTGACGTACAGGTATGTAGGTTAATTGACTGGGTAAATGTAAAAATTGTCCCTAGTGGGTGTAGGATAGTGTTAATGTGCGGGGATCGCTGGGCGGCGCGGACTTGGTGGGCCGAAAAGGCCTGTTTCCGCGCTGTATATATATGATATGATATGATATTGGAGGAATATGGATCATGTGCAAGCAGAAGATATTAGTTTAACTGGGAATCTAGTCTTGGACCAGAAGGCACAGCCACAGAATAAAATGACCTTTGGAGTGCAGATGGGAAGCAATTTCTTTGGCCAGAGGTTGTGAATCTGTGGAATTCATTGCCACAGACAGGGGAAGAGGCCAAGTTATTGTATATTTTCAAAGCAGAGATTGATAGGTCCTTGATTAGAAAGGATGTGAAATGTTATGAGAAGGGGGGAGAATGGGGTTGAGAGGGAAAAATACATCAGCCATGATCGAATGGCAAAGCAGACTCGAAGGGCTAATTGGCCTAATTACTTTGTCGTACTAGCACACTAATGCACCAATACAGAAAGTCCATCAACGCCTCTACTTCCCGAGAAGATTGCGGACAGTCAGGATGTCAAAGAGGACTCTCTTGAACTTCTAAAGGTGTACAGTAGAGAGCATATTGACTGGTTGCATCATTTTATTATATTAACCTGATGTCTGGGAAAGTCTAGAACATCAGCACTGAGTGAGTTAATCATTTCAGGATAAGTGCGGGATGATACACTATGTGCATCATTGGGGAATTTAAAATAAGCGTACTTCCACCTTAATTAAACACTTGGAATAGATTGAGCAAGCAATATAACTTATGACAGGGGAATGATTAACAATGATTTGGACAATTCAAATCTAATCATGATTGTTATCCTGTTATCACTCATGTATATCACAGTGTCAATAGAATAAATGATAGAGAGGTTGGAGTAAAATTCTGTAAAAGATTTGTTGCAATAAACCTAAGACCTAATCTTGTTAAGACAGAAAAGGCAGGAAATATTCAGCAATGTGCTCAATCTATTAAGAAGTAAACGTGGAGTCTTTTAATGCAGCGTGGAAACAGGCCCTTTGGCCCTCTGAGTCCGTGCCGACCAGCGATCACCCCGTACACTAGCATTGTCTTGCACAATAAGGATAATTTACAGTAACCTGCGCATCTGTAGAGTGTGGGAGGATTCCAGAGTACCTGGAGAAATCTCATACGGTCACAGGGAAATCGTACAAACTCCGTACAGACAGCACCCATCGTGAGGATCGAACCTGGGTCTCTGGTGCTGTAAAGCAGCAACAGTACCGCTGCTCCATCGTGCCACCAACCTCTTTGGAAGGAAGAAACGCTCTGGCTTCCCCTCCCTCCCAAACCAATGAAATAGTTTCTCTTGATGACTTTCCATGAGAACAAGTGTAAGGTGCATGGTAGATTGGAGGCAGGAGAGATCATGTCAAAAGGAATGATGGCACAAGGCCATAATGGGACAGTGAAACAACCTAAAAGAGGAATCCCCAGGAGCTGAAAATTATAAAGGCAGAATCATTACCAGTAACTGCCATACCATAAAATATGGGGCAGTCATTGTGATTTAAAATTATTGAACTCAATAACGCATATGCTGAATTTAATTTGAACAATGTCAGAGGACTCCATTTTCTCTTTTGGACATTTACACCTTGAACTCCAGGGTTTGTCAGCTCACTTACTCCATCCATTAATACTTCTTTGCAACTTGTCTAATTCTCTCCACACATTCTGCAGAACCACTTAATTGTTTTGTTTTACTTTTAGCTTTACAGATACAGTGCAGAAACAGGCCATTTGGCCTACCGAGTCTATGCCGACCATTGATCACCTGTACCCTAGCTCTATGTTACCATACCCTACACTCGAGGGGCAATTTACAGCAAACCATTAGCCTACAAATCTTTGGGATGTGAGAGGAAACCGGAGCATCTGGAGAAAACCCATACAATCACAGGGAGAACGTACAAACTCTGCATAGATAGGAGCCAGAAACGAACCCAGGTCTCTGGTGCTGTGAGGCAGCAACTCTACCGCTGTAAAGTTACTGGAGTGTTTGTGAACAGCATATTCCCTTATTCAATTCATTTAAAATAGAAATATAAAATTCAGTGGCTGCAGCATATGCACATAAGAACACCAGCATGTTTCATGGAATTATACAGCACAGAAACAGGCAATCTACAGAAAGGTCCTGACCTGAATCATCGCCTAACCATATTCTCCAGAGATTCCTTCTCCCAAGAGATGCTGCCTGACCCGCTGAGTTACTCCAGCTTTTTGTGTCTACCTTCGATTTGAACCAGCACCTGCAGTTTTTTTCCCTATATTCTCCAGAGATGTTGCTGGGCCTGTTGAGTTACTCCAGCACTTTGTGGCGTGAAGCCACTGAGTTGGTCATCACCAGTCCCTCATTTACAATAATGCTACACAAAGCCCACTTTATTCACTCCACATTCTCATCAACTCCCTAGAGGTCACAAGGGCAAAGTCCAAACTCCACACAGAGATAGCAGTGGGGTCAAGTGTACAACAAAAAAGGGAAATGGTTGGCCATAGCCCAGAGTTGAAAAGCCAAAAAGTGTGAGATTAAAAAGTTAGTAGAGGTGTGAATTGTGAAGCCAGAGGAAGGAATAAAGTGGGAAGGGGAGAAATGTGTGTGAATCCAGGTGGGGCACAGGGTAGAGAGGGGAAAAAAAGGAACAGGTTGTATGTAGATTTGTTATCGGAAATTGGAGAATTCAATGTTCATACGGTTAGGTCGCAAGCTACCCAAGCAGAATGAGGTGCTGTTCCTCCAGTTTGCGTGTGGCCTCTCCCTGGCAATGGAGACAGTAAAGGACAGAAATGTCAGTGTACAATGGCAAGGGGAGTTAAAATGGTTGGCAACCGGAAATCTGGTGGGACTTGGCGGACCGAGTGCAAGTGTTCGGCAAAACGGTTGCCGCGTCGCCGCTTGGTCTTGCCGATGTAGAGGTCCCATTGGGAACATCGAATGCAGTAGATGAGGTTGGAGAGGTGTATTACAGGGGCTGTGAGGCAGCAGCTCTCCAAACCTATTTGTTAAACATCCTGCTAATTTGAGTAACAACTTGGATTATCCCTACCCGATGCCTGGAATGGATAGCCTGTTTGATCTGCTCTGAACTTTTCAATCAACGTATGATTGCTGCCAATCTTATTTGCATTTCAGGACATGGTATCGGACCAGCGTTTTTTTTGGTAGACAGGAAGGTGCCGGTCTGTCCACACAATGAATAAATATGTATCACATGGGGCAGCACAGCGGCGCAGCGGTAGATTTGCTTCCTTACAGTGCCAGAGACCCACATTCGATCCTGACTGTGGGAGCTGTCTGTAAGGAGTTTGTAGGTTCTCCCTGTGGGGTGCTCCAGTTTCCTCCCACAGTCCAAAGACAAACTAGTTTGTAGCTTAATTGGCGTCAGTAAAATTGGAAATTGTCCCTTTAGTACTAGCGTATGGGGTGATCACTGGCCACTTAGGATAGTACTAGCGTATGGGGTGATCACTGGTCGGCGCAGACTCGATGGGCCGAAGGGCCTATTTCCATGCTGTATTTCTCAAGTCTAAAGTAAAGTCTAAACGGCCAGAAAACAAAATGATGATGTTTATATTTTGAGGTGCCAGTAAGCTGTGGTGGCACATATTATCACAATAAAAGCACCAAAGGGACTAAGGGACTGCCTAATTTTAGAAATCTGATGAAGAAAATGCTGGACACTACACCTGTACACCTGACAAAATGATTTGACCATGTAACCTTAATTAAAACACCAAGGTAATGTACTCTATTTCAGCAAAGTTTACTCGATGCATATTATTGTCTCTGTGTGTCATTCATAGACTCATAAAGTCATAGTGTGGAAACAGGCCCTTTGGCCCAACGGCCACACCAGCCAACAATGTCCCAGCTACACACGTCCCACTTGCCTGCGCTTTGTCCATATCTCTCCAAACTTGTCCTATCCATGTACCTATATAAATGTTTCTTAAACAATTGGATAGCCCCAACCTCAACTACCTCCTCTGGCAGCTTGTTCCATACACCCACCACCCTCTGTGTGAAAAAGTTACGCTTCGGATTCCTATTAAATCTTTTCCCCTTCACCTTGAACCTATGTCCTCTGGTCCTCAATTCCCCTACTCTGGGCAAAAGACTGTGTATCTACCCGTTCTATTCCTCTCATGATTTTGTATAACTCTATAAGATCTCACCTCATCCTCCTGCGCTCCATGGAATAGAGACCCAGCCTACTCAACCTCTCCCGATAGCTCACACCCTCTAGTCCTGGCAACATCCTTGTAAATATTTTCGGAACCCTTTCAAGCTTGACAATATCTTTCCTATAACATGTTGCCCAGAACTGAACACAATATTCTAAATTAAGTCTCACCAACGTCTGAAATAACTGCAACATGACCTCCCAACTTCTATACGCAATACTTTGACTGATGAAGGCCAAAGTCCATAAAGCCTTTTAGACCACCTTGTCTACCTGCGACTCGACCTTCAAGAAACCATGCGCCTGTACTCCTAGATCCCTCTGCTTTACAACACTACCCAGAGGCCTGCCATTTACTGTGTAGGTCCTGCCCTTGTTCGACGTCCCAAAATGCCACACCTCACAATTTTCTGTATTAAATTCCATCAACCATTCCTCCGCCCACCTAGCCAATCGATCCAGATCCTGCTGCAATCTTTCGCAACCATCTTCACAATCTTTCACAACCATTTTCACTATCTGCAAAACCACTAACTTTTGTTTCATCAGCAAACTTGCTAATCTTGCCCTGTATGTTCTCATCCAAATCATTGATGTAGATGACAAACAGTCACGGGCCCAGCACCGAACCCTGAGTCACAGGTATCCAGTCGGTGAAGCAACCTTCCACCATCACCCTCTGCTTCCTTCCATGAAGCCAATTTGCTATCCATCCTTGTGATCAGACCTCCTGTGCCTGAACCCCTCTGTCAGTGGATCATCAACTTCCTGACGGACAGGAAGCAGCATGTGAGGCTGGGAACGCACATCTCGGACCCGCAGACCCTCAGCATTGGAGCACCGCAAGGCTGTGTACTCTCCTCTCTCCTTTACTCTCTCTACACCAATGACCGCACCTTCACAGACTCTTCTGTCAAGCTCCTCATGTTTGCGGATGACACTACCCTGATTGGACTGATCCAGGATGAGGAGGAATCTTTCTACAGACAGGAAGTGACACAGCTACCGTCCTGGTGCCATCACAACAACCTGGAGCTCAATGCTCTAAAGACAGTGGAACTAATTGTAGACTTTCGAAGAGATTCCCCTCCCCTCCCCCCACTCACCATCAACAACACCATAGTCACATCTGTGTAGTCATTTAAGTTTCTTGGAACCATCATCTCCAGGGACCTTAAATGGGGGGCCACCATCGACTCCACAGTCAAAAAGGCCCAACAGAGGATGTACTTCCTGCGGCAACTGAAGAAACACAATCTGCCACAGGCAATGATGGTCCAATTCTATACAGCTATCATTGAGTCTGTCCTCACCTTCTCCATCATGGTCTGGTTTGGCTCAGCCATCAAGCACGACATCCGGAGGCTGCAACGGATCGTTCGATCAGCTGAGAAGGTTATTGGCTGCAACCTTCCCCCCATTGACGAACTGTACACTGCAAGGACCAGGAAGTGAGCGGGCAAGATCATCTCTGACCCCTCTCACCCTGGCCACAAACTCTTCGAAGCACTTCCCTCTGGAAAGCGACTCCGGTCTGTCAAAGCAGCCACAGCCAGACATAAAAACAGCTTTTTTCCCCACGAGTGATAGTTCTACTCAATAACCAAAGTCTGTAGCCTCTTTTTTGCTCTGGTTTATTTTCACCCACATGTTTAGACCGTAATGGTGTATCCTTATTGTTTTGATGTGTTTATGCTTTATTCTTAATTGTTAACTGTATGTTTGTGTTGTCATTTGTGAGCAGAGCACCAAGGCACATTCCTTGTATATGCATACTTGGCCAATAAACTTATTCATTCATTCATTCATTGGATCCCATGCGATCTAACCTTCCAGAGCAGCCGACCTTGCAGAACCTTGTCGAATGCCTTACTGAAGTCCATGTACGCAACATCTACAGCTCTGCCCTCATCAACCATTTTGGTCAAGTCTTCAAAAAAATCAATCAGATTTGTGAGACACGACCTCCCACGTACAAAACCTTGCTGACTATCCCTAATCAGCCTTTGCCCATCCAAATGCCTGAAAAACCTATCCTCAGAATACTCTCCAGTAACTTTCCAACTACAGATGTTAAACTCACCGGCCTATTGTTCCCAGCATTTTCCCTGCAGCCCTTCTTGAAAAGAGGCACAACAGTTGCCACCCTCCAGTCTCCCGGCACCTCTCCTGTATTTAAGGATGAATTGTAAATTTCAACCAGGGCTCCCGCAATTTCCTCTCTAGTTTCCCCCAAAGTCCTCGGGTATATATGATCAGGCCCTGGAGATTTGTCTACCTTCAAACACGACAGTACCTTCAGTACTTCGACGGTAACCCAAAACACTTCCATTGACTGCCCCAAGTTCCTCCATCCATTGTATTAAACATTTTCCACAGCAGTGATTCATTCACACCCATCTGCGCAATTACCAACAAATAGGATACACCTTCAGTCAGACAGCTGAGAGTAATCTATTACAATAAATGTTTATGTCCACTATTATTATCAACAATTTCCAGTTCACACAATCAATGGAGATTCATTGCATCAGAAATAAACTGTTCATTATGGTTTTTGTCATTTCATACATTGGCCTCTCAGCACTAAACATTTTATTATGACCATTATGACTCCTTCTCTGATCACTGTATCATGACGAACAGGCTTGGAGCCAAGTGTGTAAATAAAAAAATGTTTCACTACTATGTAAGATAGCCAGAGATTGCATATACATCCAAACAGTTCATTTCACACTTCACTGGAATACACTGTACAGGCATTATAAATGTGGACCTTAATATAAATTTTAAAATAATAAATCTCCTCATCATGCCAGGCTTGTTCTCCATTTTATTTCCAATCATAAAATTTTACAACACATAAGGATAACCATCTGTGATACCAGACCTGTGGTAGTTCTTCAGAAAAGCTCTCTAATATGCATCATTTATTTGATATTTTCTCCTTCACTTATCGCATGTATTGCTTTATAAAGGGATAAACTCGACTGACGTCCTCCCAAGACATGCATTATCCTGAATTAAAGTTGTTCCTTCATCGTTTCTGAGCCAAAATCACGGAATCCCCATCTTTAGTATTAAGACTGGTTGCCAGCTCATCACCATATTCTCAAGGGCATTTAACCTGTTCACCAGCACCCCAGAGTACACTCGGGTCTTGGCCAATAGTGAAAACAAAAAGTTGGCAGTGAACAGGTTAAACAATGGCTTTGCCGGAGATACCCGCTGTGTGAATGAATATAAACATCCGTCTGAGGACTGGTGTAGTCAATGCAAGAGGCTTGTGGGAAAGGAAGGGCAATGTAAGGTCCAGTCGCCCTCGACATTGAGGGGCTAAACTGCCCTCTACACACAAAATGTCAAATCACACTGCCTTTGGAGAGCAACCAACATAATCAACAGCCATTTTCAACCACGTCATTCCCTCTTCTCCTATCTGACAAAAACATGAAAGCACATGCCACCAGATTCAGGAATGGCTTCTTCCCCAGACTACTAAATGGTCCTCCCATCAACTCAGGTGTGGTCCCGATCTCCCAACCAACCTCAAATCAGACTTTTTATCAGCTGCTCTTTCTCTGTAACTTGTTTTTAGTTTTAGCTTTACAGATGCAGCATGGAAACAGACCCTTCGGCCCACAGAGTCTGTGCTGGCACCATGATCACCCCAACACTGGTTCTATCCTAGACACCAGGGACAATTTACAAAAGCCAATTAACTGACAAACCTGCATGTCTTTGGAATGTGGGTGGAAACCAGAGCACCTGGAGAAAACCCACATGGTCACAGGGAGAAGATACAAACTCTTAAAGACAGCATCCATAATCAGTTTTGATCCCAGGTCTGGTGCTGTCAGACTACTGCTGCGCCACTATGCTACTCCAACTGCAACACGATAAAGCAGTAACAATATATTCTGCAGTGTGGTTTTTTCCTCTTTACACTACTTGTGTATGGCTTGATTGTACTCATGCATGGTGTGATTTGACTGGATCGTAGTGAACAGTTTTTCACTGTATTTTGGTACACATGACAATAATCAACCAAAAAAGATTTGATTATATGAAGCTTTACACATAATTTTCCAGTATTAAACATCTGACTAATATCAATGGAAGGAGAAAGTTGGCTAGCCTGTGTGCTAGTGTACGTGCGTACTGCGTCTTGTGTGCACAGGGAACCATTTATTCATTTAGATCAGTTTTATTACTGTGCATTAGGTGGCACAATGGTGTAGCGGTAGTGTTGCTGCCTAACAGCACCAGATACCCGGTTTCAATCCTGACTACGGGTGCTGTCTGTTCGGTGTTTATACATCTCCCTGCGACCTCGTGGCTTTTCACCGGGTGCTCCAGGTTCCTCCCACACTCAAGACGAACAGGTTTGTAGGTTAATTGGCTTTGGCAAATTGTAAATTGTTCCGAGTGTGTAGGATAGTGCGAGTGTACAGAGTGATCACTGGTTGGTGCAGAACTGGTGGGCCGAAGGGCTTGTTTCTGTGCCGTTTCTCTAAAGTCTAAAGTAAATGTATATTTGAGTTCAGTTTCACGATTTGCAGTGATAAACTGTTGAAATGTTTTCTCTCCAGTGCCACAATCTTTTCCACATACATGCAAGATCACATAATGGCATCTTGAGCAAAAGGTAGACAATGCTGTACCTATATAGTGAAGCGGAAATTAAACAGCAAGAATTCCTAAGTCACCTCTTTAGAATCGCAGGTGGTGATCACAAAGATGGATGCAGTTTCTTTTGCAGATTTTTTTTCCATTTACCTCTTCTACCACAGTTTGTGCTGCGATGCATATTTACAAAGCCTTAGGGAACCTTTCTGTCAAAAGATAAATGTGTTTCTTCAAAAAGGTGAACACAAAAGGCCACAGAAAATTGTCGGGTTGCAGTATATACACACCCATGAGAAGCAACAGAATAAAGCTCTCACAGTCCATATTTTACTGTGGATTTTTTGCTAAGAAAGTCCAGAGTGAATCTTTGCTCCAGCAGATGTTTTGTGGAAGAAATTATTCCAGTTAGGGCTTTTCAAGCAGCACAAAATGTTACTGTACGAAATTAGAGGCGTGCCACTCATCTTTTGTTGAGGGTCATAATCTTTGATTAGAAGGTTGGCTGGCTTGTGTCTGCTCCCTCAGTCATGACAAGTCATAAACACCGATGAGCCAAAACATTATGACCACTGACAGGTGAAGTGAATAACATTGATTATCTTGTTCCAATGACACCTGTCAAAGGAAGGGGTCTATTAGGCAGCAAGTGAACAATCAGTTCTTGACGTTGATGTGTTGGTTGCAGGAGAAATGGGCAGGAGTAAAGACCTGAGCGACTTTGACATGGGGCAAATTGTTATGGCCAGACAACTGGGTCAGAGCATCTCTGAAAATGGCAAGGCTTGTGGGGTGCTCTCGATCAGCAGTGGTGAGTAGCTACCAACAGTGGTCCGAGGAGGGACAAACCACAAACCGGCGACAGGGTGTTGGGTGCCCAAGGCTCATCGATGCGCGAGGGCAACGAAGGCTATCCCATCTGGTCCAAACCGACAGAAGGTCTACTATGGCACAAGTCACAGAAAATTTTAATGGTGGTCAAGGGAGGAATGTGCACCAATACACAGTGCATCGCACCCTGCTGCGTATGGGGCTGCACACGGAGGACCAACAGCATATTAGGCAGGTGATCACAATGTTTTGGCTCATCAGGTCATTATATATATATATATATATATATGTGTGTATATATATATATATAGACACAAAATGCTGGAGTAACTCAGCGGGACAGGCAGCATCTCTGGAGAGAAGGAATGGATAACGTTTCGGGTCGAGTCCCTTCTTCAGACTGTTGTCAGGGGAGTGGGTGGGACAGAGATAGAATATAGTCGGAGACAGTAAGACTAGTGGGAGAACTTGAAATGGGGAGGGGATGGAGAGAGAGGGAAAGGAAGGGCTATTTGAAGTTAGTCAATATTCATACTGCGACCCATGCGAAATATGAGGTGCTGTTCCTCCAATTTGCACTGGATCTCACTCTGACAATGGAGGAGGCTCAGGACAGAAAGGACAGATTGGGAATGGGAGGGGGAATTAAAGTGCTGAGCAACCGGCAGATCATGTAGGTTAAGGCGGACTGAGTGGAGGTCTTCGGCGAAACGATCGCCGAGTCTGTGCTTGGTCTCCCCGATGTACAGAATTTGACACCTAGAACAGCGGACACAGTAGATGAGGTTGGAGGAGGTGCAAGTGAACATCTGCCTCACCTGAAAAGACTGTCGGGATCCTTGGATGGAGTCGAGGGGGGAGGTAAAGGGACAGGTGTTGCATCTCCTGCGGTTGCAGGGGAATGTACCTGGGGAGGTGGTGGTTTGGGTGGGAAGGGACGAGTTGAACAGGGAGTTGTGGAGGGAACGGTCTCTGCGGAAAGCAGAAAGGGGTGGAGATGGGAAGATGTGGCCAGTAGTGGGATCCCGTTGGAGGTGGCGAAGGTATTGGAGGATTATATGCTGTATATAAACAGAACATGAACAAGCAAAAACAATGGGTCTGCCGACATGAACAAGCAGAAACAATGGGTTTGCCTGACATGAACAAGCAGAAACAATGGGTTTGCCTGACATGAACAAGCAGAAACAAGCTTGTTCGATGTTTGCGCTACTGCATTTCAGAATTTCAGTGACAATAAAACGCTCTTGACTTTTTACATGCATTTGGAAAGGCAAAGATTGATTCGTGGAAGTTAGCAGTAAATGTAATGAAAGTGATGAGTTCTGCATGGGTGCAGGAGGCAGCACCAATGCAGTTGTCAATGTAAGGGAGAAAGAGTTGGGAAGAGGTGCTAGAGGAAGCTTGGAACAGTGACCGCTCCATGTCGCCAACAAAGAGGAAGGCAGAGCTCGGCATGCGAGTACTCCTGGCTACACCTTTAATTTGCAGGAAGTGGGAAGAATCAAAAGAGAAACTGTTAAGGCTGGAAACAAATTCCATTGGTGGAGTGTGTTAGTAGAGGGTGACTAGTTGGATCTCCATTTAAGAAAGAAGCGGAGGGACTAAAGGCTTTGCTGATAGGAGATAGAAATGTACAGGATATTATCTCTCAGATCCCAGACAGTTATAGGAAGGGCGTGGATGCTTTCAAGAGGGTGCAGATGAGGATTGCCAGAATACGTCTGGATTAGAGGATATTAGATATAAAAGAGGTTGGACAGACCTGGATTGTTTTCCCTGGAGCTTCAGAGGTTGTGGGGAGACCTGATAGAAGTTAATACAATTATGAGAAGCATGGAAAGAGTACCCAGTCAGAGCTAAAGATAGATTTCACAGACTGAAGAGCAAAACATTAAAGTCAGGGAGAGAAAGTTTAAAGGAGATGTGCAAGGCATATTTTTTTCACATGGAAATTGATTGTTGGGTGCCTGGAACGGGCTGACCACCACGGGTGGTGGTGAAAGCACATAGAATGATGTTATTTAAGTAGTTCTTAGAAAGGCGCATGGATATGGAGGGATATGGTTCACATGCAGGCAGAGGCGATTAGTTAAACTTGACATCATGTTCGGCACAGACATTGTGGGCCGAAGGGCCTGTGCTTCTGCTGTATTGTTGTATGTTTTAATATTCCCAAGTAATATTGTCCCTCTCTCTCTCTCTCCTCCCCCTCCCATCTTCCTCTTACCGTTTGCTCTCCCCCTCACCATTCATTTCCCCCTCATTCCTTCCCTCTTTCTATCATCATTATTGTCTCCAAATGGCACCCGATGTCCCTGATATGTACGTACACAATCTATGTGAAGTGTTTCTTTCTTTAGAGATGCTGCCCAACTTATGGAGTATTTGCTGCATCTGCAGCCTTCTGCTTTTCAACACTGAACAACTTCCTTGTCCTGATCACTCCAATCCTTTCAGTGGCTTCAGAGTATTTGGGTTCATGAGGAACAAGGGATAACGGTGAACAACCAGTGAAAATAAAACCTGCCTTGTGTACCATAGGCCATGCTGGTCTAAGCAAGAGCTGAGCTTAAATGAATGAGTGCATCCATGTTTAATGTCTTTAGTTCACCAGTAGAGGTCCATGTCTCATCGCAAGAGAAGTAAATGGCTTCTGCTATTTTTAAAACTTGTTTTTCTATTACCATTCCTGCTTTTTAAATGGTCAGGGGAATTTGGATCGTAATGAATTACATGATCAAATCTTATTTCAGAACACTAAATCCGAAACCATTCTCGTGTTGGAGTGTGGCACTGCCTAAGTGCAATCCACCTTAAGTTCTATGTGATTGCAAATGTTAAAATGTTCTCATCGTTTTAATCTCATTTGTTGCTTCCAACCCAGAGCACGCTAGCTGGAATTAGGCAACTCTTTTCTTGTAGCAAAGTGCGAGGAGACACTGAAGCAACCCTCTACCTACCAATTATCTTGCATCATTATCACCAGACAAAATGGCTCCTTGACAGCTGAAATAGAAGTTAATGCAGCCAGATCTCCAGGGGAACTTGCAGATATTCCCCCAGTTCGTTTCACGGATCCCAGACTGAGTCAACAGCAATTACCCAAGCCTATGGAGCACGCTGAGTTCGTGTCTTTTTATGGTGGAAATGTACTTTCATACAACATAATGCAAAAACAAGTATTTTGCAAAGAATGCACAGGTTTTAACCTTGTAATGACTTCTGTATTTTATGCCTGTTTAAATTCCATTGCTGTACAGTTCATGACAGAAGTAATGTCACTTTGTTTTGAAAACATATTTTTCGTGTGAATTTAGCTCTTCTGCAAGAGAGTCTGTCTGATCCAGTGAATTACAATAGACAATAGACAATAGGTGCAGGAGGAGGCCATTCGGCCCTTCGAGCGAACACCGCCATTCAATGTGATCATGGCTGATCATTCTCAATCAGTACCCCGTTCCTGCCTTCTCCCCATACCCCCCCATACAATGTAGACACCTTTGGGCTTCATCCCCAACCATCATGTATGTTACTGGAACATAAGCTTCTCAATAGCTTGATTATTGTGGTGGAGCAACCTGAACCGATGTTGAGTGTTTAAAACACACTTTGCCTTTCCTTCGAAGGACCTTGTGCCGTACCATTGTTTCCCCCCACTCCATGTGACTGTAGACTTTAGAGATACAGCATGGAAACAGGCCCTTTGGCACACTGAGTCTACGTCAATCAGCCATCGCCCTGTACTCGAAGACTGTCGCTACATAGTAGCGACAATTTTTTACAATTTTACCAAAGCCAATTAACCTGCACACCTGTACGTCTCTGGAGTGTGGGAGGAAACAGGAGCACCTGGAGAAAACCCATGCGGTCACAGGAAGAACATACAATCTGCGTACAGACAGCATCCATCATCAGGATCAAACCCAGGTCTCTGCCGCTGTTAGGCAGCAATGTTACTGCTGCGCCACTGTGCCGATACCAGAGCTAACGGCCCTGAATCACAAACCCATGACTATTTCAAGCACTTCACAAGCAGGTCATGAGCGCTTTGATGCCCTTGTGCAATTGACACTGGAGAACTAAACTAGCCACTATGCATGGACCACTTTAGATAAAGCTGTTTGATATTCATCCGACAGCCAAGATGTATCAGAAATAAAAGTTGTTCCTAAATATTCATGTTAGGTCAGAGTGAAGCGGAGGAACATGCCGACAGGTATTTTGAATTGGTCAGCTATATTCACTGAATCTGTTCTGTCCAGTCCATGATTTTCCCCACATTTTCCCCACATTTGGAGGTTCAATGATCTACATTGCCCAGTATTGCATGCATCCACCTGATCCGTTTGTAAACTACAAGAATTATGTTCTGAAATAGGAATTCATTTTCTCATTGCTTTTGTCTTTTCATGATCATTGTTTCAGGGTAGGCTTGTTTACAATAAGTTAACAAGGGAGAGACAAGACCAGCTTTGGTCTTTTCACCAAAATAGATCAATATGCCACATGGTAAATGTATATAGAAGTATAAAGCTACAACTTAACGACCTGTCTCTTACACTCAATGCCCCGACCGATGCCTTCTTTGCCACTCTTCCTACTCAGGTTGCCACTTTTGGAAAGCAATGCACTTAGACTCCATGATCCCTCTGCACATCAATGCTGTTCATGGTTTTGCCATTGATTAATTGTCCCTGCATTCAATCTTCCAAAGTGCAACACCTCACTCTTGCTTTGAGGAGCAACAAGGGCAAACAGAAAGATTTATTAGCCATAGAGTCATACAATGTGGAAACAGGCCCTTTGGCCCAACTTCCCCACACCGGCCAACAATGTCCCAGCTACACTAGTCCCACTTGCCTGCTCTTGGTGCATATCCCTCAAAACCTGTCCTATCAATGTACCTGTCTAACTGTTTCTTAAATGATGGGATAGTCCCAGCCTCAACTCCCTCCTCTGGCAGCTTGTTCCATACACCCACCACCCTTTGGGTGAAAAAGTTACCCCTCAGATTCCTATTAAATCTTTTTCCCTTTGACTTGAACCTATGTCCTCTGGTCCTCGATTCCCCTAATCTGGGCGAGACTCTGTGTATCTACCCAATCTATTCCTTTCATGATTTTATACACCTCTACAAGATCACCCCTCATCCTCGTGCAATCCATGGAATAAAGACCCAGCCTACTCAACCTCTCCCTATAGCTCACACCCTCTAGTCCTGGCAACATCCTCGCAAATCTTTTCTGAACCCTTTCAAGCTTAACGATATCTTTCCTATAACATGGAGCGCAGAAATGAACACAATATTCTAAATGCGATCTCTAAATGCATACTCTGACTGATAAAGGCCAAAGTGCCAAAGGTTCCCAGCATTTTTCCTGCAGCCTTTCTTGAATAGAGGCACAACATTTGCCACCTTCCAGGCTTCTGGCACCTCCCCTGTGTTTAAGGACGACTCGTAAATTTCAACCAGGGCTCCCACAATTTTGTCTCTCGTTTCCCGCAATGTCCTCGGATATATCTGATCAGGCCCTGGAGATTTGTCTACCGTCATACATGACAGGACCTTCAGTACTTCTTCAGCAGTAACACTGACTGCTCTCAAGGCACTGCCCCAAGTTCCTCCATCCTATTGTCTTTCTCCTCGGTAAATACAGAGGAGAAATCTCATTGACGATCTCCTGTGGCTCCACCCAGAGATGACTGCTTTGATTCCTGAGAGGTCCCACTGTCTCTCTAGTTATTCATTCCCCCTTACATATTTTGGGATTGTCCTTAATGCTACCTGCCAGAGCTATCTCCTGGCCCAGTTTTGCCCTTCTGATCTCCTTTTTCAGTTTGCTCCTTAGTTCCCGAACCTCCTCCAGGGTTGCACTTGATCCCAGCTGCCTATACCTGTCCCATGCATCCTTGTTTTTGACCAACGCCACAATTTCCCTCGTCAGCCAAGCTTCCTTACGTTTGCCTGCTTTGCCCTTCACTCTAACGGGGATGTACATATCCTGAGCTTTCGTCAGCGCACTTTTAAAAACATCCCACTTGACCGATGTTCCTTTCCCCTCAAATAACCTGCTCCAGTCAACTTGAGCGAGACCTTCTCTCATACCCTCAAAGTTTGCCTTTCCCCAGTTGAGCATTATAACACGTGGACCCTCTCCGTTCCTATCCATAACTATCTTAAACCTAATCGAACTGTGGTCACTGGTCCCAAATGGCTCCTCCACAAACACTTCATTAACTTGCCCTTCCCAATTTCCCAATACTAGATCCAGTGTTGCCCTCTCATCTATGGGGACCTCTACATACTGCTAAATAAAACTATCCTGAACACTTTCGAGGAATTGCACCCCATTTAAACCCTTCACACTATGATTTTCCCAATCTATATCGGGAAAGTTAAAATCCGCTACTACAACAACCTTATTTGACCTGCAGCTGTCAGCAATCTCCTGGCACATTTGTTCTTCAAATTCCCGTTGACTATTCGGGGGTCTGTAGCACACCCCCAACAATGTGATCATCCCCTTCTAGTTCCTCAGCTCCACCCATATAGCCTCTTTAGACAAAACGTCCAAAATGTCACCTCTGATCACAGCCTTGTCATCCTCCTTAACCAACAATGCAACCCGCCCTCCTCTTTTTCCCTTCACCCCCTGTGATCAGCACAATGCCACCATTTTCCTGCTGATCGGGTAAATGATAACTCTTGCTGCTAGTATTCGGTGTTTCACATAGGTCTGCCAGCAGTTCACCACAGAGGTGCCTACAAGTTCAGAAAATTAAGCACACATGCATAATTGCAGAGGATCTAAAATCCGTTGGTGGATTTTGCTGGGAAAACTGCTGGAGTAACCTGGCAGGGATTCCTCGAGCATTGATTCCAAGGGGGAATAGTTGCCAGGTTTATTATTGCTTTTAATCATGCTTCAATCATTTGGGTTTATTTGAATGTGTTTTTAGGTGCAATTTTAACATTGATTAACCTTGCTTGGCATGGAATAGTCGTGGATCACATTTGCATGTTTCTGAATGTCAGAAACTTCCACACTCCCAGAAATGCACCTGCAGTTGTTTATTCTAAACATTCATGGCAGCATATTGCACTCTGCTTCCAATATTCACTTGTGTTGATCTCAAGGGATGTAAAATGTAATATTCAACTGCAAGCATATGGCACAGCCAACAAGGGATGCACTTTCAGGTAAGGTAAGCTAAGATAAGACTTCGCCAATCTTCAAACTTTTTTTTTCTTGTCCAGCAGTTTGGACAGAAATTAAAAGATATAGCATGGAAATGGACGTTCAGCCCACCGAGCCCATGTCGACCATCGTCACCCATTCACACCATGTTATTCTGCTTATGAAATCACTTACAAATTTGCATGTCTTTGGAATGTGGGAGGAAACTAGAGCACATGTATGAAACTTGCAAGGTCACAATGAGAATGTGCGAGCTCCACACAGACAGCAACCAACTCAGGATCAAACCCGGGTCTTTTGAGCTGTGAGGCAGCAGTTCTACCAGCTGTGCCATGGTTTTAAAGGAAGGTATTACTCTGCCACAGAGTAATACAGCACGGAAACAGGCCCTTTGGCCCAACTCATCCGCGCCAACCAAGATGACCCATCTAAGCTAGTCCCATTTGCTTGTGTTTGCCTCATATCTCCAAACCTTCCCCAGCCACGTACCTGTCCAAGTGACTTTTAAATGCTGTTATCGTACCCATCTCAACTACTTCCTCTGGCACCTCCCTCCATATACCTATCACCCTCTTTGAGTGAAAATGTTTCCCCTTATGTTCCTATTAAATCGTGACCCTCCCACCTTAAACCTATGACCTCTGGTTCTTCATTCCCCCTCCCTGGCCTTTCAGTTAATTTAGTAAAATTTATGTAGTATATACAAATATTATTTATAGAGTTGCTTGTTGTTGTCCACCAGGCCAGGAGTTGTCATGATGTTTTTAAGGCCTTCTGTTGGGTTAGTCTTTTGAGCTTTTGCAGACACTATTTTGGTTCATAGGTTCATGTCATAGGAATAGTAGTAGGCCTTTTGGCCCATTGAGTCTACTCCGCCATTCAATCATGGCTGATCTACCTTTCCCTCTCAATCCCATTCTCCTGCCTTCTCCCCATAACCATTGACACCAGTACTAATCAGGAATCTGTCAATCTCCGCCTTAAAAATATCCAATGACTTGACTTCCGCAGCCATCTGTGGCAATGAATACCAGAGATTCACCACCTTCTGACAAAATAAATTCTTCCTCATCTCCTTTCTAAAGATGCGTCCTTTTATTCTGACGCTGGTCCCTCTGGTCCTAGACTCTTCCACAAGTTCATTATTGTAGGGCTGACATATCCACTCAGCATTCTTGAACAAAAGCATCCCTGAAGGATAAAATTCTACCTTCTTTTATATGTTTAGATATTAGCAGCTCCTGCCTGTTCCCATGAATTTGACAAATTAAAAATGAGGACGAGCCTGTAGTCTCACAAGACCTTACACGGAGCAAATAACTGGTTCCTTTCAGC
Source organism: Rhinoraja longicauda (assembly GCF_053455715.1). NCBI lineage: Eukaryota > Metazoa > Chordata > Chondrichthyes > Rajiformes > Arhynchobatidae > Rhinoraja > Rhinoraja longicauda. Next base: position 36,959,926 of record NC_135963.1, on the reverse strand, counting down.
AAGTTCTCAATGGAGTTTGCAGTTGTCAGTTGCAAATGTCCGCTTTTTTTGTTATTTACCTCAATTCCGGGCCAGTGTTGTAAGGGTTTCAAAACATTTTGCTGGATGTCTTTTCTATTGTCTTACTCCATCTATAGTTTGTGCTGCCTCAGGAAGCCAGCCAACATAATCAAGCACAACTCATACCCAGGTCATTCTGTCTTCTCCCCTCTCCTGTCAGTAGCAAGATTTAAAAACCTGAAAGCATGTCCAAGATTTAGTTTAGTTTAGAGATAGAGCATTGGAACTGGCCCTTCAGCCCTAGTGAGTGGATGAGTAAGTCGGATATCATAGAACTAGTGTGAATGGGTGATCACTGCAACCATCAATCACCTGTTCATACTCGTTCTGTTGTTCCACTTTCTCATTCACTCCCTACCCGCTTGGGGCAATTTACAGAGGAAAATGAACCTACAAATCCACTCGTCTTTGGGATGTGGGAGGAAACAGAGCACTTGGAGGAAATGAACACAGTCACAGGAAATGTTTATAGAAGAACAGCTTTTCCCCCCTCTGTTATCAGGATATTGATTCTCCAATCCACCCAGTTGGGTTTTTGTACTGTTTTCTTTTCTGTGCACTTTCCCAGTAGCTGTAGTACTCTATACTATACTCTATTTTCTTTCTTGCACGACATCATGCTCTCATGTTCGACATGATTTGCCTGGTTAACACGTGAAACAAAGTTTTTCACTGCATCTTGGTTGCAATAAGAAACTAACACCAGCATCTACCCACAAGATCACAAATGGAAGAAAGAACCAGATGAAGATCGAGAAGAAATGGAAAAGGTGAAGAAATACCCATGCATTAATTAACTAGTTCATCATTATCATATTCCACTCATGCTTACTTTTAAACAGAATGCTTCTGTATTTTCGACAAGAAATACACTTCAGTAGAAAAACCCTCAGAAGGTGCTGACTACACAAGGATAAGTGAGTGAGGAACTTAATTCCAGGATTAATGAAGGGTTCAATGAAACAAGCAAATGAAAGTGACCTCAGGTCACAAGTTACCAACGAGGGGCAGAGAGAATATGGAAGTGAGCAAGCACATAGATAACAAAAATGTAGAAGCAAGGTATTGCAGATGCTGGTTTACACAAACGGAACTCAGCGGTCAGTCTGAAGAAGGATCCCGACTTTCACCTATTTGTCTTCTCCAAAGATGCTGCCTGACCCACTAAGTTACTCCAGCACTTTGTGTCCTTTTACATAGATAAAGACGAACAGGAGAGGGCTCCAAAAAGTGGCATCATTCACAGAAGGTCCAAAATGTGTAAGGGGCTGTTGCCGTGAGTGCCTCCGTATAGAATTACAAGGAAAGAGTCAAAAGATTCACCAAATAATGAAAACAGCTAAAAGACAAAAACAGCACTACTAAACTTGACAGATAACACACAGAAGAAAGTAGGAAGAATATATTATTATTATTTCAGGCTCACTGATGAAAAATTAACATTTGGAAAAAATAATATCAAAAACTAAATGACAAATTGGGCTGAATCAGCATGACTCCATCTACTAAATTCAAGTTCTACTAAGAGCTTCAAGTATTTGGATCACTTGACCCTGGTGAACTTTGATAAGTTATTAAAGAGCATAATCTTGCAGAACCAATAAAATACAGAACAGGATAGAGAGGTGAAATAGGCATCTAAGGAATTTATATTCTTAATCTATGACATCATTTGGTATTTCCAAACAACATCGTGCTCTTTACCAAGGCAGAGTGGCTGCAATTAAAGTGAAGACAAGGTTTTCTCCGTTGATTTCAGTAGAAAACAGTTGCCAACAAATGTGATTTTTTTAGAATAAAAAAAAAGATTTATGATTATGTGTGTTTAATGTATTTTAATTCTTCTAGGGGCTGCACATTGGCACAGCTGGTATAATGCCAGAGATCTAGGTTCAATCCTGACCTCAGTTGCTGTCTGTGTGGAGTTTGCATGGTCTCCCAGGTGCTCCGGTTTCCTCTCACATCCCAAAGATGTGCGGATTTGTAGATTAATTGGTTTCTGTAAATTGCCCCTGGTGTGTTGGGAGTGAATGCAAAAGTAGGACAACACAGAACGTGTGTGAAAGGATGATTGATGGTCAGTGTGGTCTCGGCGGGCTGAAGGGCCTATTTCCATTCTGTGTCTTTGAATAAATAAATAAAACAAGTTAATATTTAATTGTTTCCTTGACGCATTGTTGTGGAATGCGTTTGAATGTTTGTGAGTCATAAGGATGTATCTTTCTTCTCTTTATCAAAGCACATTAGCCTGCATTCAACGTTTTGAGTTGACACTCTGAGTTAATTATAATATATTTTCAACGCACATTTCTCAAACTGGTTGTTTAATGCCAAATATTTTAAATCAATGCAATATTCTGAGTGTAATAGTGAACATTTCTGAACAATGGGCTGACATTATCTATATACTAAAACTCCCATTTGTTTGTTTGTTTGTTCCTGAACTACAGCCAAAACGGCACATGATAGCGCACCAATATTAGGCCCACCTTACTCACCATCGTCCTTTTGGTGCTAATGGAAGAGGTTTCATTGAAATCGGTGTAATATTTTTTAATTTATTCACATTTTAAAGTTTAAATCTCTCTCCTAGGAAGGGAGGGGGGAGGGAGAGAGAGGAGATAAGGGGGGTTGAGGGGGATGGAGTGGAGGGGGAGGTAGGGTGGGAGGGGAGGAGGGAGGGGGAGGGGGGAGGAGGGGGAAGGGGAGGAGGGGGAGGAGGGGGAGGGGGAGGGGAGGAGGGGGGAAGGGGGAGGAGAGGGTGCGACACCAATGGAGGAGAGGTTTGGGCCCAACGGGTCCACTTGGTCTAGTTTGAATTAAAACTTGAACCTTCACCATCTCTCCTGGAATTGAACATGTCCAGGTGTTTTACTTATGATTTGGAAAGGACCAGATGTTCTATTCAATCCTATCTATTCCCTGAATGTCAAATGGTTTGGTTTAGTTTGGTTATTGCCACACAATATTTCTGTAGCCAGAATTTCATGGAAACAAATCAGATGAGCTCGGATGAATTATGAAGTCCCACTGTGAAACTTGATGGGTTTGACCAATTATAATTGGGAAATTAATCAACTTAAATGATGCGATATTATTCTGGTCAGGTATCAACACTGAACAACTATTTTTAAGAGGCACTCAAAGAAGTGACATTAATATGGAATAGATCTCTTAGACAGCATCATTCTAATTACGCTGCATCAAAGGCATAAATTGGGTTGGATGACAAATCTGCTTGAGGATATCAAGTTATCTTGGGTAACGTAATTATTCCAGAGAAGGGAAATCAAATGATTGCTTTTTATTGTGACAACTCAAACCCAGAGGATTATTTGGACACAAACCCATCACGATTAGGCTTCACCACCAAAGTTTCAGAGTCACGGCACAACTGCACGTACAGTGTCACCAAAGCCTTATTGCATGGTTAATTATAGCAGGAGAGGTTTTCTGACTCAGGCATCATTTTCAATACATCACAGTTGTAATAGCTAACTTCTTTGAAAAACTTTGTCATCTGCTAATCTCAAACTTGACTAGAGAAGTAGGAGGAGATGATCATGTGCAAGTTAGGGGGTGCATAGATAATCATGGCGGGTAATGGCGGGTATTCTTAAGGGATTGGACAGGCTAGAGGAAAAATGTTCCCAATGTTGGGGGAGTCCAGAACCAGGGGTAACAGTTTAAGAATAAGTGGTAGGCCATTTAGGACTGAGATGAGGGAAACCTTTTTCACCCAGAGTGTTGTGAATCTGTGAAATTCTCTGCCACAGAAGGCAGTGGAGGCCAATTCACTGGATGTTTTCAAGAGAGAGTTAGATATAGCTCTTCGGGCTAACAGAATCAAGTGATATAGGAGAAAGCAGGAACGGGGTACTGATTTTGGATGATCAGCCATGATCATATTGAATGGCGGTGCTGGCTCGAAGGGCCGAATGGCCTACTCCTGCACCTATTTTTGATGTTTTTATGTTTCTAACCAGTTTGAGATCTCGGTGAGAACCCAAAACAATCTGATGCACATATCCGGTCCCATATGGAATGCATTGTACTCTCCATAGCACTAACCAGGGTAGTATATGTAATGCTAGCAATTCAAAACATTACTGCAATTGAACAATTCCAGCATGGTGTGTCTATGGTAGGTTTGAACGTGGTGTAGCTGATGTGAATAGATTGTGCCCTAACCACCCTCAGAGGTGGTTTCCAGCACAAATTGGAACCAAGTGCAGCAATGTTTGCTCTCTCTGTGATCTACCGCTGACACCACAGTTTGATGCTGAAGATGATCAAAACATCAGATGTATCATCACAAATTATCTGAATCAATGTTCAGCATTCCACAACTCACCGATGAATGCAACTGCAAGTGATGTCTAAACAATGCCTCAACACAGTATCAGCACTATTAGTATTCAACATGGACATAAGGTATGAATATTTTGGAATAAAAGAATAATGACTGGAGAAATTAAATCCACTTTCCTTTTGCACGCTACTCTCTGGCAGCAATATATTTTGTAAACGCAACCATGCATTTTGTGTTAGGATGCAGTCTTTCCAATGACGTGGTTATTATTCAGACACTGCATTTCACATTTGCCTGTGGGTACACATGAGATGTTTGTCGGTAACATTTCTAGGACACCTCAGGGGAGGAAAGGAAGGAAGGAATCTGGAACAGTGAAAACACAGGCAGCAACATATGGCTCGGAATTTGCTGTGGGTGACATTACCAATTGGATTGCTGTTCGTGATCGGACTAACAGCTGATGCCTGCAGTTTTAACAAATGAAAACACCTTATTTTGCCAAGCATGGATAATGATTGGAAAAACCCCCCTCTAAACTTGACATGTCCTTTTTTTGTGGGCTGTCCCCTCTGACCCATTCCGAGGTATCATTGAGTTATGGTGAAGATCTGAACCCCAGGTCCCACATAAAATAAATCTGCAGCGTGACCAAACCAAGCTGGGAAACATGAATTTGCATTGGCAACCTAGGGCAGCAGCTCACAGTCCGTCTCCAGTCAGTTTAGTGAGAGATTCCTTAATTACTGTGACTCAAGAGGCCCTTCTGGTCATTCAACTCTCAGAGAAGCAATACCAACAATTCCATCTTCTCACCTCTTATTTTCCCTATTCTCTCTCATGCCCATGAATTCTTTTTTGTCACTTATTTACAGTAAACAATAATTTTCCAGCAGCCAATTAACTTATCTGCACATATTTGAGGAGTGGGAGGAAGCTGGAATACCCAGCAGAAATCAGAGCCATTTTGGAGAAACTGTGCAAACTTCACACAGCCAACACCAAGTCCACCATTGAACCTCGATCTCTGAAATTGTGGGAGCAATCAGATTTCTCTGCCAGTTTTTTAAAATAAACTTGATATACAAACAATTGAATAAAACTCTGCACATCATAACTGGTTTCCCAGATCAACCCTAACTTTGTGTCTCTCTGCATTCATAAAAATGTTGGCTGTATAAACAAATTAAGTTTGTATACATTATCGTGTCAATGATACAATACATTAGTCTTCAATCAGGGCTTCTGCTATGTTTCCTCACTGAGTCAAGTTCTCATCCCCATTTTGGGATTGTGTTGGTTCTAACCTAAGACCTCACCCAGATCTGGAAGTATGCTGGCAAATTAACGAAGGATCCAATGAACATTGGACCCGATATTTTTGAAATTCTTCGCAAATACAGGTGTGCAGCCAATTGCATCATACAGTTTGAACTAATTTCTGTTCCTTCTCTACAAGTTCTCTGTGGATTATCACCTTGTCGTGGTGGAGAAGATTGTGTGGTCCTGAGATCCTGAGAGCGATGCCGTCTGGAGCAATGCTCCTGGTAGGGTCACCCATGGCGGTAGGGTCGAGGGGGAGGTCCTTGAGCAATCCAACCAAGACCTCAACAGTGAAACAGGCAGAGGATGATGGCTGACTTTAGTGGAGTGTCACAACGGCTGGGAAGGCGGATGAAGGCTGCAGTGGGCAGGTGCTATAGATGGGAAGGTAGACGCTCCCGCCCCCATGAGTCTCGGGCAGATGAGGCTCATCAGCCTGGGAAGGCAGTCCATCTAGCAGAGGGGAAACTCTGATCTAAAACCTCCACTGCCTTGTGGCCATATCCAGTCATGGAAAAGGCTCCAGGAGTAAACCTCAAGAAAAATCCAGAGTCGGAGTTTCTAAGGCAGTTGGTCGTTGTCTACAACCTCGTTCTGGCAGCTCCTGTGATGGCGCTGGTGCCAAACTATAACGGCTCTGCTGTTCCTTTGGATCAATCAGCGACGTGGAGAAGGGGGACGTGCTGCATGGGCAACAGCCTGTTCTTCATATAACATCACCCAGGCTTGCATCCGACCACACATCGACGCTGCTCTCATCGAGGTTTGGAGCAAGCAGCCAACAACCAGGATGCATCACCCATGGTCAGCCATGACCAAGGGGGGGGCTTAACTTAACTCTACAAGTTTAAGGTGAAGCTGCAGTGCACTCCAAATACATAGTCAACCACAATGCCTACTGTTTCCTCAAGAGATGGAAGGCAAATCTACTCAAACTCTCTCCTTGTGCCCTGAGCTTACACTGACATTTACCTTCTGATATGATTGTCACACATGGGAAGAAGCTTGCTCTTTCACCAAACACTTTTGGTATGACAGTTTCAACAATTAGTCGCCACACTTTCCTTATTCAAAAGGAAATGTGCTGAGTTTCATGCATTATTGTCTGGAAATACATCCTCAATAGCACTAAATATGCATCATGGATTCAAGAACATATTCAATTCCACTTTCAAAATTCAATCCACCGAATTGAGTTGAATGAATTTTAGAAACAGAATACAATGCTTGGAATTTAGTATTTAGTGACTTTTGTGCTCAGCCCCAAGATTGTTTTTCTATGCACTTGCTTTCAGCTAGATAGTAATCATACAGGTTTTGCAATTTTGTATACTGCTTTTATTTCAGATAAGAAGTTTGCCATCAGTCCCGCTCTGAATTGTAACATCAAAATACAAGCAGAATTTTAATGTTATCTTAGTTTTATTCACTGCTGCACTTAACTTCCTTTGCCTCCAGAGAGGATCCACTTATCCTATAATAGAATTCCTAAATAAATTGCCATAAGGATAATTTTACATAATTTGCTATTGTTCACATATTTCAGAATGCTGAATACAAAGCCATCTGCTTTTAAACTGGTGGATGCAATTAGAAATTCCTCCACTTTGCATTTCAATCAACCATCTGTCTTGCCACTTGGACAACACCTACAGATTGGGAGGAAAGTACAACACCATTTCATAGGGAACTAGACCCATAACGTTCTCAATTCTTTGCCTTGACTCATCAGTCATCATAGGTTTGCATGCACAAAACAGCAAAACAGAACCTTCAATCCTACCTGAATGTCGCAATGAACACTTGGCCAAGCGCAAGGTCTTTAGTCTGGTTATTGTATCCATAGAAGATGTCCCTGAACAAAGTCTGATTCAGAGAAATGTTGGCCTCAGCACAGTCTGAGCCACTGGTGCAGGATTCAGAAACCAGCTGGCACATCCGTCCATCTGAAGCCAGTTTGTAGTCTTCAATGCAACTGGAAAAAAAATACAAGCTGGTTGACAATGAAATGGGCAGACACATAACTTCACCTTCACTTAAAACTGCAAATCACACAATCAAAAAAGATTGTGTTAATACCAAACACGATCATCTGGGAGAAACGATCACGTTTGGAATCAACTGGGAAAAATGAGAGAAATCAAGGATTACGAGGTACCAGAGAAGAAAAACAAATTAGATGGGGTGGTAGCACACTATTTTCATTTCAGTTCTCACAATAATTATGTAAGGAGGGGAAGTTCCATACAATAGAATTCAGAGAGTGATAAACGATATACGCTGTGTGACATGAGTTATCAATGATGATGCAATGATACTTTGCTGCTACATGCCCAACGTTGAAGGGTCATCAATTTGAAACATTAATGTTGTTTCTTTTCCCTCAAATGCAGTCTGACTTGCGAAGAGTTTTCAGCATTCAGTCAGTGTCATAGAGCACAGAAACAGGACCTTCCTCCCAACTTGTCATGGCTACCAAGATGCCCCATGCTGACCAAGATACACATGCCGACCAAGATTTCTTTGCTTTTATTTTCAGATTTCTTAGATCTGTAGATTTCTTTGCTGCATCATCTGATAATTAAACCTATCCAGATACAAACAGGCCTCGGTTCCTTAACTTCCCAATCATATGGGTGGTAGTGTGGTGAAGTTGGTAGAGCTGCTGCCTTACAGCGCCAAAGACCCAGGTTTGATCCTGACCTTGGGTGATGTGTGTGTGGAGCTTACTTGTTCTCCCAGTGACTGCGTGGATTTTCTCAGTGTGCTCTGGTTTCTTCCAACATCCGAAAGACTATGGATTGTAGATTAATTGACCTCTGCAAATTGTACCTGGTGTATCGGGAGTGTATGAGAAAGTGGGATAACATAGAACATGTGAATGCTTGATCAATTATCAGCATGAACTTGGTGGGCCAAAGGGACTGTTTACATGCTACCTTTTACAATTTGTCAATTTCAATCAATGTCGCAAAAAACTCATGTTTTCCAACATTCACCATAAAGCAAGGTATTTGTGAAATATTTGGTCAAATCCTTTGTATTTTTCTATTCTCTAAACATAATAGCAACAGTAAGTTATAAATATATGAAACAGTTAAAAATGTGTTACCTTATGCGGAACCGATATAATACGATTAAGTGTGAGAAAAACGCATGCTTAGATTTTTGTTTTTGTTCCTTGATTGATGTCGATAAATAATTACATTCCTACGACTCTTTAAAGATAGCACCAACTTAATTAGCACTTATTGTAAGAGATATGAAAAGTCACAAACAATTAAAACACAAAATAGCTTCTTAACTTTTTCATTGTTTTAATTAGTCCTTTTAAAAATATCAAATGTAAAACCTCATGCTTATCAGCGGAAATCAGGAACTGCCGTTGCAGTAATTGTTTGTGGGGACAGTGATGAGTCCTGTGAACTTCACAGTCAGAATAAAGCTAGAAATGCCAAAAAAATGTTGCAAAAAGCAGCACAACACCATACATACGTTCTCTTATGACTACTGATAAAAGAATATTAACATGAAACACGATCTATTTTCTCGCTACAAATATGTTTTTTCCTGATTTCCGGCATCTGCAGCATCTTATTTTTGGCAGACTTGCATCATTCACCTTTAACCAACAGCTAAAGGTTTTATTTCGTTTTGGGTATCTGTTTTTGTAGGAGCGAAAACCTAATACTTTATATCATGGGTGATCCAAATGTGAAATCAGAATTTAGTGACCACACCACCTCCCTCTTTTACTTTACATAACTTCCAGTTCTGTGGGTAACTAACTTCATTACTGTTTAGCATGCAATAACAGAAGTCTTCAATACTCAGAAAAGGCTGAATTTTATTTCCCCCCCAATTTAAAAGTTTTCAAAATTTATCACAGACGTAGGCACACATTAATCCCAGCAATTGTGTGAAAGATTGAGAATAGAGGGGAATTTTCCCCATCATGAGCTTTTATTACATATTAGACCAAGTGGACCCGTTGGGCCCAAACCTCTCCTGCATTGGTGCAGCACCCTCTCCTCTCTCCTCCCCCTCCTTCTCCCCTCCCCCCTCCCCCCTCCCCCCTCCCTCCTCCCCTCCCCTCCCCCCTCCCTCTCCCCTCCCTCCCCCCTCCCCCCTCCCTCTCCCCTCCCTCCCCCCTCCATCCCCTCCCCTCCCTCCTTCCACTCCCCCTCCCACCCACTCCATCCCCCTCAACCCCCCTTATCCTTCCTCCCCCCCTCCCTGCCTAGGAGATAGATTTAAACTTAAAAATGTGAATAACTTTAAATATATAACACCAATTTCAATGAAACTTCTTCCACTAACACTAAAGGGGTGACGGTGAGTAAGGTGGGCCTAAAATTGTCATGCTTTTGTGCACCGTTTTGGCTGTAGTTCAGGAACAAACAAACAAATAAATGAGTGTTTTAGTATATAGATTCACAGTTCAGAGTAACTGCAACTTACGATGTAGTTTGCAAACATCGACCATCAAATTACAACTTTTTCTGCTGTATCCACGATGCACTTGAGCCCCATGGTGCCCACCTTTCACAGAAGACTCCCACCTCTCCATGACCACCATGTACGCCCTCTCCAAGGACACACGGGCATGGACGTAAGCCCAGAAGAGGGGCATGCACCCGATTTGGGTAGAACTCTCAATTGCCTGGACCCGTGAACGGCCATTTTGATCAGGCTCAGCAGCAAACCAACAGGGAGATTACCCCCATCCACCCAACGCCCTCCGTACTGGGTGAGAGCAGAGGGTCATGGGGAACTGGCACGGAACTGGGGTTAAGACCAGTATAGATTAACTGTGATGGTATTGACTGGCGGGACGGGCTTGAGAGGCTTAGTGGCTGAATCAAAGAGTCATACAGTCACACATCTGTGTCATTCTGTCAGTGTGTCTCTGATTGTGTGTGTGGGACTGTCTGCCTGTGTGTGTGGAACTGTTTGTGTATGTTTGGGAGTGTGTGTGTGTGTTTATGTGTGTGTATGTGTGTGTATGTGTGTGTGTGTATGTGTGTGTGTGTGTGTGTGTGTGTGTGTGTGTGTGTGTGTGTGTGTGTGTGTGTGTGTGTGTGTGTGTGTGTGTGTGTGTGTGTGTGTGTGTGTGTGTGTGTGTGTGTGTGTGTGTGTGTGTGTGTGTGTGTGTGTTGATCTGTGGCTGTCTGTGTGTCTGTGTGTGTGGGATTTTCTGTGTGTGTCTATCTGCATGTATGTGTGTGTGTGCATGTGCGTGTATGTGTGTGCGTTTCTGTGGCTGTCTGTGTATGGGACTGCCTGTCCGTGTGTGTCTGTCTGTTTGTCTATCTGCATGTGTGGATCTGTGTGTGTGGGACGGCCTGTCTATCTGTCTGTCTGTCTGTGTGTGTGTTTGTCTGCTTGTGCATCCGTGTCTATCTGTCTGTCTGTCTGTGTGCATACACAAGCGCGAGCATACTGAAATCCCAAAGGACCTGAGAGTCACGTGGTTTGCCTACAATAAACATTGCTACAGAAGTCAGGAGCATTCAGCCTGCCACCTTGAACTCTGCACTTATGAAGGCAGTATGGTAGCTGAATCCCTTCCCTCTGATTAATGGGCCGGTGGCATGTCCTGTTGCATGGTTTAAGCCATTTACTTCACTCATTCTAATGTCTAGGTGCTCTTTTGTGTTGCTGCTTCCAAAAGCTAATTAACTGAACAAAGCTTTCAACAGAACATTCTTTCTGTCCTGCTGAGTTATTCCAACATTTTGGGTCTATCTTCATAGATGCCAGTAGCTCTAAATTAAAAGCAATGTCTGGTTTAAAAGTGCATCAAACTCATTCTAGCCGAGGACAGCAGTCTTGGAGATGACACACTGGCACAATTTTGACATCTGGTGACACACTCTGTTCTTAAAAAAATACTTTGCTCTTTGATTAGTTTTGTTTATTTCAGAGATCCAGAGCAGAACCAAGTCCTTGCCGACCATCAATCCCTGCACACTAACACTATCCTACACACACTAGGTAAAATTGTGAATTGTCCCAAGCCAATTAACCGACAAACCTGTACATATTTGGATTGAGGGAGGAAACCAGAGCAGGACACGGGGAGAACGTACAAACTCCTTACAGACAGCACCTGTAGTCAGGATTGATCCTGGGACTCTGGGACTATAAACCAACAACTCTACCGCTGCACCACAGTGCCAAGGGTATCAGAGGTTATGGGGAAAAGGCAGGAGAATGGAGCTGAGAGTGAAAGATGGATCAGCCATGAATGATTGGCAGAGTAGACTTGATGGGGTGAATGGCCTAATTCTGCTCCTATAATTGATCAACTTTTGAAGTTACTCCTACAAACCTTTACACAGATCTCCTTTCAGAAGGAAATGAACCCCGACAACCAAAAATAAGCCTTCAAAGTCATATCATGTGTTAGACTCAGCTTTGAAAAGTACCTTTTAACACTTGCACATGAGCATGCAAATGAATTTGAAGAGAGAACAAAAACGGTTCACTTCCCCCCGTCTGAAATGAGAGATTTGTAGTTCAAGATTCGCGCACACAAGGAAACATCCTCTCACCATTCACCTTGTCAAGAGCCCTCAAGATCTTACATGTTTCAATCAAGTCCCCTCTAAATTCTAGCAAGTCCAAACATAAACATTGAATTTGCCAATTTGTGGTAACCTCAAACAACTACCCCCCCCTTTCTCTCCCACAACCCCCTTTCAGCCCCTTCCCCTTACGTGTGCCCTGTCTGGATGCATCCATTTCTCCCCTTCCCCTCCATCAACATTCCTTCCATTAACTTCAACATTTGCACCTCTTCAATTCTTTTAACTAGGACTTTAGCTTTTGACCAACCATCTGCCAATCAAGACTCCCCTCACGTATATCAACCTATAACTCGCCAGGCTTTGTCCTGCCCTTCCTCTCTCCTCCAGCTTCCCCCACCCCATAATAATAATAATATAATAATAATAATATTCATTTATTGCCATTGCAACGAGTACAACGAAATTAAAAAAATAGCCAATCCTGACGGTGCGTACAAACATATATGCAATAAATGCAAAAACAAATAAATACATAAATACAATTAAATACAATTATATTAAGTACAAGATTTTTTAACGGTGTTGCCTAGTGCAAAGGTAGTGTTCAGTTCTCGTATGGCCCTGGGGTAAAAACTGTTCTTAAGTCTGTTTGTTCGGGATTTGATCGACCTGAAACGTCGACCAGAGGGCAGATGAACAAACAGACGGTGGCCGGGGTGGGATGGATCTTTTATTATTTTGCCTGCTCTACTGAGGCAGCGTAGGCTGAACAGGTGCTCCAGGGAGGGCAGTGAGCAGCCGATGATCTTCTGGGCCGTCGTGATGACCCTCTGAAGGGCCTTCCTGTCCTTTTCTGAGCAGCTGGCATACCATGTGGCTATACAGTATGCCAGCACACTCTCAATGGAGCAGCGATAGAAGGACAACATGAGCTTCTCCTGCAGGTTGGTTTTCCTGAGGATCCTCAGGAAGTGGAGTCTCTGCTGTGCCTTCTTTACTGTGGTGATGGTGTTGGTAGACCAGGTAAGATCCTCTGCGATGTGCGTACCCAGGAACCTGAAAGCTGGTACCCTTTCCACACAGACCCCATTGATGTAGAGTGGGTCGTAATCTCCACTGGTTTTTCTAAAGTCAATTATAAGTTCCTTTGTTTTGGAGGAGTTCAGGACCAGATTGTTCACTGAACACCATGCTGCCAGCCTTTGGATTTCATCCCTATAGGCTGTCTCATCTCCTTCTGAGATGAGTCCAACCACAGTCGTGTCATCCGCGAACTTGATGATGGTGTTGGTGGGATGGGTGGGGGCGCAGTCGTGAGTGTAGAGGGAGTAAAGGATGGGGCTCAACACACAGCCCTGTGGTGAGCCGGTGCTCAGTGTAATGGTGGAGGAGAGGTGAGGGCCTATTTTGACGGTCTGGGGGCGGTTGGTCAGGAAGTCCTTGATCCATTGGCAGATGGTTTGGGAAAATCCAAGGTCGGAAAGTTTGGTGACCAGTCTGCTCGGGATGACCGTGTTAAAGGCAGAGCTGAAGTCGAGGAAGAGCATCCTCACATAGCTCCCCTGGTGTTCAAGGTGGGTCAGTGCAGTGTGAAGAGCAGTGTCGATGGCATCCCCTGTAGACCTATTTGCTCTGTAGGCAAACTGGTGTGGGTCGAAGGTGGGTGGGAGGCTGGCTTTGATGTGCTGCAGGACCAGTCTCTCGAAGCATTTTGTGATGACCGGTGTGAGTGCTACCGGACGGTAGTCGTTAAGACCGCTGATGACAGACTTTTTCGGCAGTGGGATGATTATGGCGGACTTCAGGCAGGGAGGGATGGTGGATTTTAAAAGGGACAGGTTGAAGATTTTTGTGAAGACCTCAGATAATTGGTCTGCACATTCCCTCAGCACTCTGCCCGTCACACCATCGGGGCCTGCAGCTTTCCTGGGATTCACTGCTCTGAGCACGCGCTTAACATCATACTCCTGCACAGTGAAGGTGTTGCTGTCAGGTGCTGGAGAGGGTGTAATGTCTGCCACTGTAGCTTTCACCTCGAAACGAGCAAAGAAACAGTTAAGTTCCTCAGCCAGCGAGGCGTCGCCATCGGCAGTCGTGCGGTTGCTGGTCTTGTAGTTGGTGATGTGCTGGATGCCTTGCCATACCCGCCGTGGGTCATTGTTGGAAAAGTGGTCCTCAATCTTCCTCTTGTAGGACGCTTTGGCATCCTTGATGCCTCTCTTCAGGTTGGTTCTAGCAGCACTGTATAGAGCTCTATCACTAGACCTGAAGGCGGTGTTACGGTCCTTGAGGAGAGACCTGACATCCTTTGTCATCCAGGGTTTTTGATTGGGATACAACCGGATGCGTTTGTCGACGGTGACATTGTCAACACAGTTTTGGATGTAGCAAAGTACAGTTGATGTGTACTCCTCCAAGTCCTGATCCTCAAAAATATCCCAGTTGGTCCTTTCGAAGCAATCCTGCAGCTGCGAGGAAGCTCCTTCAGGCCATGTCTTAACAGTCTTTATGGTGACTGGAGCTTTCCTCCTGAGTGGGGTGTATGCTGGAGTTAGGAATATGGACAGGTGATCTGACTGCCCCAGGTGTGGTAGTGGTGCTGACCTGAAACCCTTCTTAATATTTGAGTAAACCTTGTCTAGTGTGTTTTTCCCCCTGGTAGCACATCTTATGTGTTGTTCAAGTTTCGGGAGAACTGACTTTAGGTCTGCATGGTTGAAGTCCCCGGCTATGATGTGGGCTGCTTCTGGATATGTGCTCTGTTGTGAGTTTATTGCACCGAGCAGGTAGCCTAAAGCTGTGCTAGCGTTAGCATTCGGTGGGATGTAGACTGCTGTTACTATAACCCCTGTAAATTCGCGAGGAAGGTAAAAAGGCCTGCATTTAACTGTTAGGGACTCCAGATCAGGAGAACAGTGGCTATCTATGATTTGGATGTTAGTCCGAAGTAGAGTCCTGACCCAAAACATCACCTGAAATGTCACCTATCCATGTTCTCCAGAGATATTGCCCGACCTGCTGAGTTAACTTTGTGCCTTTTTTTGTAAACCAACATCTGCAGTTCTTTGTATTTAGTCATTGTGTCTCATTCCAGGCGTTAACCTCGCAAATCTCCTCTGCGTTGTTATCAATGCTTTCCAATACATTCTCCCTTAAACAGGTAGATTAATACATCACAGTACTATTAAAATATCCCAAATATCCTCTCTACAATGACCTTTATAAATTAAGTGTGTTCAAGGTGAGGTAGCACAGGAAGGCAATGGAATAAAATGTTGTGAGTCAGCATCGACTCAATGGGCTAAATGGCCTCATTCCATCCTGAAAGTCAGAAATAAAGAGTGCAAAATTTTCTCCATAGCTTTTAAAGAAATTTCATACCAAAATTAGTGATTGTAGAAAAAGGAAACTGCAGATGCTAGTTTACAAATGATGACACAGAGTGCTGGAACACCTATTACTTCATTTCTGTCCTTTGTACATCCATTTGCCTGTCAAATAACCCTCCTCACCTGTGTGGCATTACTTGCCCGGCTTTATCTTACCCCTCCTCGCTTCCAGATTTCTTTTTCCCCCACCTACAATCAGCCCGAAACGCTATCTAACTTTATTCTCCTGAGATGCTGCCTGACCCGTTAAGTTATTCCAGCACTGGGTCTTCAAAATTAGTGCACGGTTTAGTTTAGTTTAGTTTATTGTCACGTGTACCAAGGCACAGTGAAAAGCTCTTGTTGCATGCTAGCCAGTCAGCAGAAAGACTATATATGATTACAATCAAATCGTCCACAGTGTACAGCTACAGGATAAAGGTAATAGCATTCAGTGCAAGATAAAGTCCAGTTAAGTCTGATTAAAGATAGTCCGAGATTCTCCAATGAGGTAGATGGTAGGTCAGGACCACTGTCTAGTTGTGGATAGGATGGTTCAATTGCCTGATAACAGCTGGGGAAAAAACTGTCACTGAGTCTGGAGGTGTGCGTTTTCAAACTGTTGTACCTCTTGCCTGCTGGGAGAGGGGAGAAGGAGTATCTGGGGTGAGACTGATCATTGATCAGCCTCACCAAGGCATCGTGTAAATGGATGTAGATACTTTGAGAGGCTGCAAGAAAAAAATTACAGCAGGACGGGCAGATACTCTGATGGGCAGACTTACATTTATACAGTGCCTGTTTCCCAAAGATCATTACAACCAATGTGATATGTGCTTTTGAAGTGAAGTCAACTTTGTAAAGAAGCCGGTAACCATTTCACACACAGCAAGGCAGCATAAACAAGGTGATAATGATTAGATGACATGCTTTAGCAGTGCTGGGAAGAACCAATCTGCCATTCATTAAAATAGTGCCATAGAGACAGAGAGGTACAGCACAGCAATAGATGATTTAAATTGGTCATATATTAATCCCATGTTATTCTCCCCACATTCTCAACAATACCCCCAAAATTTTATTACTTACAAAGCACAATTTGGAATGGTCAATTAAATTGCAAATCAACAAGTTGAGTTTGGAGATGCAGCATGGAAACAGCCCCTTTGGCCCACCAAGTCCATGCTGACCATCAATCACCTGTTCACACTAGTTGTGTGTTATCCCACTTTTGCATCCACTCCATAAACACCAGGGGAAATTGACCCCATGGCCAATTAGCCTACAAACCCACATGACCTTAGGATGTGGGCGGAAACCGGGGCACCTGGAGGAAACCCACTCAGTCACAGGGTGAACCTGCAAACTCCACACAGGCAGCACCTGAGGTCAGGACTGAACACGGGTCTCTGGCAATGCAAGACGGTGTGGCTCTACCAGCTGGGCTGCAGTGTAGCCCAATGGGGTCGCTCCTATCTACCCGAGAACATACAGGGATTTGGCACCATGTCTCATCCAGATCACAGAACAACTCAAGTCAGTGGAAACACACCCGAGGGAAATAGTAGAGAGCTCTGGGAAAAATAATAATCTAAGGTGAGCCATTTGTGACAAGTTACTCTACAACTGAACTGTCTTCTCAACCACTATAGCGCAGTCAAACGCTTCCATCTACCTCATTGGAGTCCTTTTTAAAGATCTCCAATAAGGTAGACGGGAGCTTTAGGCTGCGCAAAAACGGTTGAGAAGACAGTTCAGTTGTAGAGTTATACAGCGAAGAAATAGGCCTTTCAGCCCAACTTGTCCTATCCATGTACTTTATCGTACACTGAATAACGTACTCTTTATCCTGCATCTGTACACCATGGATGGCTTGATTGTAATCATGCATAGTCTTTTCATTGACTGGATAGCACACAAAAATGTTTTACACTGTACCTCAATGCACTTGACAATAATAAACTAAGGTAAATGTTGTTAGATTTGATCAAATTATTTTGAAAAGCATATTTGTTGCATTTAAAAAATATATATTTTAGATATTGGAAACTCCAGTCAGTGATGAAACACAGCAATTTGAAAGAAATGTCAGTGGTTTATGGGATAGATAATAACAGTGATAATTGTAAATTATTCCTAGTGTGGAGGATAGTGTTAATGTACAGGGTGAGCGGTGGGCTGAAGGACCTGTTTCAACACTGTATCTCTGAAGTCTAAAGACTATTCACCAAGATGAATAATTTTCTACTTGTGCCACATTAACAGAGAGTGAATTTGATGTAAGAATATTTTAAAAGGCCACTTGGTGAATGACGAGAATTAATTTCCTCGTTTCATGTACCCCTTCCCTCACTTGCTGTCTGCATCTGATATTTTATAGGCAGCATGGTCATTTCCGACAATTCCCTGCTCGCTTATTGTGGAAGTGTTTAGACTTTCCAATAACAAACATGTGCTTTTTTAATGTGTTGACAGCTCATTTTACCAAACCTGTGTCAGTCAGGTCAATGTGTAGGAAGAAACAGCAGATGCAGGTTTATACCAAAGATAGACACAAAATGCTGGACTAACTCAGCGGGTCAGACAATACCTCTGAAGAAAAGGAATACTTGATGTTTCGGGTCAGAACCCTTCTTCAGACCGGTCTGAGCAGCTTACAACCCGATGGTATGAACATTGATTTCCCTGATTTCAAGTAACTTCTGCATTCCCCCCCTTCCCCCCCCCCCCCCCCCACTCCCACCATCCTCCACCAGTTTTACTGTTTGCATCCTTTTATCCCTTTAGTTAGCATGTCCTTCTTAGCCAGCAATGGGCCATTATGAACTCCACCCTTCCTGAGGGTATATGTCGCCAGCCCTGATTTGTTCTGGCCTTTTCTCGCCTCCAGTTTCCTCCCCCACTTCTATCTTTCAGTCTGAAGAAGGGTTCTGATCCAAAACGTTCCCCATTCCTTTTCTCCATAGATGCTGCCTGACTGCTGAGTTACTACAGCGATTGTGTCTATCTCCACTCAAGTCAATATCTTGAGGTCCATGGGGTTTTCTCCGTGCTCCTGTGTAATCCAGACAAGTCCTCAGACACATTGGCCTGACACAGCCTTACTATAGCAACATCAAGCAGTTTTTGTTTTAAACAGAACAGTCTCTCACGGACCTTTAGACAGATCCCTTCACTTTATCACTCTTGATTCGGTCTGTAGTTTTACTTGGTTCTGCTGATCTGAACAAGACAGGAGAATATATGGACATGAAATTCTCATCAAGTCTACAGTGTCCAAAATCTTTCAGCTGGAAATGAAGACAGCAAACATCATATCAGTTGGTAGAATGGCAAGGCAAAGGAAGGAGTAACAAAAAAGTGTTTCGAAAAAAAAATCTAACAAAATGGTGTCATATTTGTGGAAATTTATGTTCTCTACTGATCGGACATGAATCTAATTAAGTTTAAATAGTTGGAGTTTAATAATTTTTAACCACGGTATGCGAATGATAAACAAATCCTCCTCATCCTCACCTTAAATTTTGCTGCTCTTGTTAATTAATTCATGTAATCGATATAGGTGTGTGCATCCTGGTGACGCATCAATCCAATTTCTCGGAGAAGCTGAGGTAATTATGAACTTCAGGCATGTATTAGTCTAATCTATGGGATATGACCTTTCGTTTATTTGAAGCTCTCACATTATATGTTTTCTACTGAACCGTACTTACTGATTACAGCACAAAACTGTCAGAAGCTGGCAGCTTTAAAATAAATGCGAGACGAGCTGCAGAAAGCCATTCCCACTTAATCAGTTCTGAATTTCAATTTTGGGCTGTCACATTTACCACTGCAGCTTTCGTGCAGAGATTCAAAGACACAAATTTTAAACGTAAAGTTAATGATCTTGATGTAAAACGCTGACCTGTGCACATGGATATGGACGATTGTGAGCACTTTTGGGAACAAAACTGAACGTTCTCCCACTACCCAATCAATAGCATGAGCTAGAGGGAGAAGTTGAGTAGGCGAAACTCTAATCCTTGGAGTGCAGGATTAGATTGGGTGATCTTGTTGAAGTGTACAAAATCATGAGAGGAATAGATCGGGTAGACACAGAGTCTCTTGCCCAGAGAAAGGGCATTGAGAACAAGAGGACATAGGTTTAAGGTGAGGAGGAAAAGATTTAATAGGAACCCAAGGGGTAACTTTTTCCACACAAAGGGTGGTGGGTGGATGGAACGATCATATGGTGCAGTCACAAGGGTGTCAGCAAGAAAGATTGGACCAAATTGCTCCAAAGATTTGGTGAAGTGGTTGTGAGCTGTGATGTTCAATTTATCCCCTAAGCTGAACATAAATAGCAAAAGCCATTTAAACAACCAATTCTGCATAACCGGCTTTATTCTTCACTTCAGTGCTGAGAGTAGCATTGTTTTATTCTGGCAGAGAGCTTTATGGGCACACATCTCAGTTAGAATACTTGATGGGAGCAATTGTTGTCTAAGCAGGTTTATGTAAATGTTGGCCAGTTTTCACTTTGCTTCAGAGAGCTTGTTAAGCATTTCAATAGCATAGAAACATAGAACTGCAGATGCTTGCTAATGCACAAAAGGACAAAAAGGGCTGGAGAACTCCACAAGTCAGGCAGCACATCTGGAGAACATGGATAGATATCACTTCGGAAGAGTCTCTGGAGAATATGAATAGGTGACATTTCGGACTGAGACCTTTCTTCGGGTCTCGACCCAAAACATCACTATCCATATTCTCCGGTGATGCTGCCTGACCAGCTGAGTTACTCCAGCACTTTGTGTCCTTTTCTACATCTGTTATTAGTGGCTTGTGTGGATGGACCCCAAAGCTATTCCTCTTCCCTCTCGTTCCCATCTTCTCGTCATTTAGATTTATTGTTATGATGCTGAAGTCAGCTATATAGGTCAGCCACTAAAGGTTCCATCAGCCCAATTGTACAGCTCCCAACACAGTTGGGTATTGCTCCTCTCCATTTCTATTGGGATGCAGTGGCACATGGAAAGGTCGTGCACCTCCTGACCACTTTCCAATATGCCGCTTAGTTTCAAGGGCCCCTTTCTAGTCCCTTCCTCTTTAGCAGTGGCAACAAATCTAGTATAACCCGGACCAGAAACAAAGTCCTGATCAAGGTGCTAAGTTGAGCTGCTCCCTGGGTTTCACAGGGCTCAAAAATCATGAGTGGATTGATGCAGGATTCTGTAAGGACATGGGCAATTTAGCCACTTCTTGATGAAATGACAAGACAAGTCCTTCTCTGTTTGTGACCGTGTATGGTCAAACAATGGCTCCAATCAGCATATACTGATTTTGATACAATTTTTAGGGAGATATCTTTCAGATAATCTTCCTCTTTCAAAGGCCCATACAGTTACAAACTTTGATCTTAATTTGGAAACAGTCCCAATCTAATGCAAGAAAAGCATTTAGAAAATAATCGAATCCACCTTTATTGTGCCCATTGTGGATGCCATGATAAATTCCTACACTCAACTCTCCTACACTCATAATTTGGCCACACTTTAATCCATCAGCATTCCTTAACTATTTCTTGCTCAAACCTACACTACTTCCTGTATCATCTAATTGAGTCATCAACTACTTACTGTATCATCTAATTGAGTCATCAACAAATTTGGTTACTTATTTCTTCATGTCAGATCCTAAAAACACGTAAACCAGACAAAAACCCTCTGGGCATATTCCAGAGCGTGACAATGACAATATCTTGCAAATTGGAGCTCATTTCCTTTACCCATTATATCAGACACCAACCTCCCAACAAATTATTTTGTGGCAATCAAAAGTGAAAACAAATAACTTCAACCAAAATTCAAATTTGTCAAGTGTTGAACATTTATCGATGTTAATCAATTTGGAAGATATTTTACAATACACTGTAATTGACAAGATTGCCATTTAATGCAAATCCTGAACTTTCCTTGAAATTGTGGCGAGGAATCATTGTGATTACTTGCTTGGCCACTTTAGAGATTAGCTTTCGAGTCATTAGTCATAAAGCACAGAAACAGGCCCAACTCGTTCATGCTGACCAAGAATCCTATCTACGTTAGTTTTATTTGGCTGCATTTAATCTATATGCCTCTATATCTTTCTATCCATGTAAATATTGTTATTGTACCTGCCTCAAACACTTGACCTGGTAGCTTGTTCCTTATACTTTCCACCGTTTCTGTGAACAAGCTGCCTTTCAAGTTGCGAGCAATTCTTTCCTATCTCACCTATACCATCTAGTTCTTGATTCTCCAATCCCGGAAAAAGACTGTGTGCATTCAGCCTATCTGAGATCCACATGATTTTGTATTCTCCTATGTAAGGTCAAACTTCAGTTCCCAAATCTCCAAGAAATAAAGTCCCAGTTTGCCCAACCTCTCCCTATAGCTCAGGCCCTTGAGTCCTGGCAACATCCTTGTAGATTTTCTCTGCCCACTTTCCAGCTGAACAACATCTTCCTGAAAACAGGTCGATCAAAAGTGAACCCAATACTCAAAGTGTGGCCACACCAGTGTCTTTTACAACTGCAACATAATACTCCAACTTCTATACTCAATGCCCTTACTGATGAAGGCCAAAACACCAAAAGTCTTCTTCACCACCCTGTCCATATGTAACACCACCTTTTAGGGAACTATTGATTGATACTTAATTGGTACAGTGAAATTCTTTGTTTTGCAGAGCACACAAATATGCAAAGAGTATGTAAAGGGCATCAATAAAGTTACAAAAGTATTCAATAGGGTCCCACTTCCCTCATGTACTTTTAATTTCTCAAAGATGTCTTGGTTCTACAGCATTCCCCAAACCCCTACCATTCACTATGAAAGTCCTAACCTTGTTTGACCTACTAAATGCAACATCTCACATCTGAATAACATCTCACATCTGAATAACATACGTTTGCCATTCCTTGGCCCACTTCTTATCATCTCCTTCTTATTGCTAAGTTCCACCCATAAAGCCAAGATGGATGGTCCCTCATTAATTTTATCTTGAACGACAGCTGTGATGTCGTCCTTAATCAAATAAATGCAGCCACCCCTCCTCTCTTTCCTCTATTTTGCCTGTAGCGCTTGTATTATGCTGCCAGTTCTGACATTCCCTTGAACATGTTTCTGTACTATATATAATGTGCCAGACCCATGCAATTATCCATGTCCTGAGCTCATCTGCCTTGCCTGGAACTGAAATAAATACAATTTAATCCAACAGTCCATCCTTGCTCCCTGCCTTAATGCTGCTACTGTTGACCTCTGTACTAACTTTCAGTCTTTCATCTGCCTCATTACTGCTTTAGACCACACTAACAGGCTAGGACTTTATTCCTTGGACACAGGAGGATTGGTGCTCTTATAGAAGTGTATAAAATCATGAGGGGAATAGATAGGGTAGATGGAGAGAGTTTTACCCAAAGTGGGGAATCAAGAACAGTACTTTAAGGTAAGAGGGGAAAGATTTAATAGGAACCCGAGGGGCAACCTTTTCATGCTGAGAGTACTGGGTACATGGAATGAGCTATCAGAGGAGGTCATTGAGACAGTTATTATGTTACAGGGAGAAGCCAGGAGAATGGGGTTGAGAAGGGAATGTAGATCAGATTTGATTGAATGGTGGAGTAAACATGATGGGCCGAATGGCCTAATTCTGCTCCTGTGTCTGAAGGTCTTAAGTCAACAATTTTCAAGTTGTGAAAATTACAGATACAATTGAGGGAAATGACTAAAATGTAAGGTATTCTAGGAGAGTTCCAAAGTTCTTTCCTGCTTCCAGTCACTTGCTTAAAGAAATCGCCTGCAGTCTGCCTCTATGCACCCTGGAACATAGAAGAGAGTCATCCCTTTCATAGTGAGACTGTAAATCCATCATACTAAGAAATGTCAATGTGTTTTTGGATTTAATATTTGATTAGGCACAACTCACACCAGTGACAACTGTAATGTTTAAGATGGATGGCATGGTGTCGCAGCGAGAGAGATGCTGCCTTATAGCATCAGTGAACCCGAGTCGATCCTGGCTATGGGTGCTGTCTGCAGGTAGATTGTACGTTATCCTCGTGACCTGTGTGAGTTTTCTCCGGGTGCACCTGTTTCTTCTCACATTCCAATGACATGCTGGTTTGTCAGTTAATTGGCTTCAGTAAAAATGTTAAATTGTCCTCAGTGCTTGTGTGCGGGGATCGGTGGTCGGGTGGACTCGGTGGGCCTAAGGGCCTGTTTCTGTGCTATATCTCTAAACTAAACTAAAGTAACAAACTGGAAACTTCTTTACCGTAAATAGCAAGAAAAAAACAACCTTGAAAAATACTGCCCCTGAAAACCGAAAGAAGAATCCATCAATGTAGGTTATATTCTGCAGAGGAAAAGAATAGTTTGCTTTGATGGGATAATGCACGTGGCGGCGCCTAACGGCAGCGGCTGACTAGCAGTCTGTCCGTCTTTTTTTTCTCCCTTTTATTGTTGTGTGTCGGTGTTGGGATGGTTTTTATGTATTTTTTTTTGGTTGTGTATGTGTGGGAGGGGGTGGTGGTGTGGGTGGGTGGGTGTGGGGGGGGGGGGAACTTTTCTCTTCCTCACGGCGCGGGGTGCGGCTCGGCTGCGGGGCGTAACATCGCCCGCTGCGGCTCGGCCGCTGGACTTTACATCACCCGGTGCGGCTTGGCCGCTGGACTTTACATCCCGGTGCGGCTTGGCCGCTGGACTTTACATCCCAGTGCGGCTTGGCCGCTGGACTTAACAGTGCCCGGTGCAGCTCGGCTGCGGGGCTTAACATCGCCCGGTGCAGCTCGACTGCGGGGCTTAACATCGCCCGGTGCAGCTCGGCTGCGGGGCTTAACATCGCCCGGTGCAGCTCGGCTGCGGGACTTTTCACCGCTGGTGCGGCTCGGCTGCGGGGCTTAACATCGCCCGGTGCAGCTCGGCTGCGGGGCTTTTCATCGCTGGTGCGGCTCGGCTGCGGACTTGAGATCGCCCGGTGCGGCTCGACCACGGGACTTAGCTGCGCAAGGCTTGGTCGCGGGCCTTTCATCGCCCGGTTCGGCCGCGGGACGTTTCAGCGCCCGGTGCGGGGACTGTGCGGGTCGGTCGGGGACGAGCTGTCTGTCCGTGGGCGTGGGGAAGAGAGGGGAAGTTTTGTTGCCTCCATCACAGTGAGGGGGTGTTTGGAGTCACTGTGATGGACGTTTGTGTTGGGGTTATGTGTCTTGTGTTCTTTTTTTTTCTATGACTGCTATGTAGTTTCGTTCGGTACTTCGGTACCGAACGACAAATAAAGCTCTGTTATACTGTTATACTGTTATACAACAATTTTTTGACCCTGAATGTACTTAAAATAATGCCGTGGTACAACAATTATGCCATTATAAGTCTCATTTTATCTTACAACATGTCATATACTTTAATGACTCCAAACCAAAGTAATGGAGTCCAACTATTTGATGTTTAAAATGGAAAACCAGTGCCACTGAGTTGGATAATCCTTAGTTGTAACCAATTAATTTATTATTGAACTATGCTGTTCTGCTTATTTGGAAATCCATACGGCTCAAAGATCAGCATCCAGATTAACTGCATGACCTCGATTGCTCTAGAAACATTCTCCACAGCTGCTCACCAGATGATGGCTATGACAGATGTGTGCCACATGTGCAAAAAATAGATAAAAATAGCTGGTTACCGACCTTCATACTGCACCTAACATCTGGAAAACCATCAATGTCACTGGAGATGTACCAGCCAGCCATTTAAAACAGCAAATCTCTGTAATAAGCCACATTTGCTGATGCACGATGATTGTGTGTATGTGTTTGCTTACATCTGTGAAAACTATATAATTCCATTAAGGCACATAACAGTGTTGATATTTGCACAGAACTCTAATTAATTGGAGCTGCATAATTCATTGCAGTCTGTCTATATATTCTCATTATTTCTACCTCCGCCCCCACCTCTGAGGAGAAGCCATTGAGATACCAAGGGATGTAATTCTATGTTTCGAACTGGCATCCAGAATTTCACTGGTCTCATGAGGTAACAGAGACAATAGAGTAGGCTGAACTTGTCATCCAAGCATAAAACTGATAATGAAACTCAAGTGGTTTCTCTAATGGACAATCTGCTATGCTGGTTTTACATCTGGATAGTTGTTAAAAATCTACCCATGAATTTAAAAGAGTCAGCTTGATCATGAGGAATGTCACGGAGCACTGCTGAGCATTATATCACGGCAGCTAGGGAATTTTAATTTAGTTAATTAAGTAAGTGCTGGAAAATTAAACAAAATATCAGATGGTATCGGGATGGGAACAGTGAAGTTTACTGAATTCACAAAACAAAAAGCAAAGCAAAGTGCTTGAGTAACTCGGCAGTTCAGGCAGCATCTCTTGAGGACATACTGTAGATAAGGGATGTTTTAGGTCTGGACCCTTGTTCAAACAGGATTGTCATTGGGCAAAAAACCAGGGCGGCACGGCAGCACACCCTTACAGTGCTAGGGATCCGAGTTTTATCCTGATTATGGGTGCTGTCTGTATGGAGTTTACACGTACTCCCCGTGATCTTTCTAGGTTTTTTAAAGAATGGGCGGTGCTACCTCCAAAAGGGACCCGGATCAATCAGGCATTGAGCGTATTTTTTTAAAGATCGTTTAAAATATTTTATTTCTCTCACTTTTTTTTTTAAATGAGAAAACTTTTTAAAAATCAAATAAAGCTTTTCTGTAAAATTAAGCGTTTCTTGTTTAAAGTAAACGTTTTTTTTTCCCTTATTTAAGCCGAACTGCTTTTATTTAGCGTTTCAGTGCCCGGCGCGGCTCGGCCGCGGGACGTTTCAGTGCCCGGTGCGGCTCGGCCGCGGGACGTTTCGGTGCCCGGCGCGGCTTGGCCGCTGGACTTAACATCGCCAGCGCGGCTCGGCCGCGGGACGTTTCGGTGCCCGGTGCGGCTCGGCCGCTGGACTTAACATCGCCCGGTGCGGCCGCGGGACGTTTCGGTGCCCGGGGCGGCTCGGCCGCGGGGCCTTCCATCCCCTTGCAGGGGCTGTGCGTGTCGGTTGCCTCGGTAGGGGTCGAGCTGCCTGTCCCTGGGTGCGGGGGGAAGAGAGGGGAAGTTTTGTTGCCTCCATCACAGTGAGGGGGTGTTTGGAGTCACTGTGATGGATGTTTGTGTTGGGGTCGGGTGTCCTGTGTTCTTTTCTTTTTTGCTGTGTCTTGTGACTGCTGAAATTTCGTTCGGTGTTGTGCCGAATGACAATAAAGTGTTGTTATGTTATGTTATGTTATGTTATGTTTAAATGAGAAAAATGTAAATGAAAAAGCTTTCCTTTAAAATAAAGTGTCTATTCTGTAAAACAAACGGGATTTTTTAACGGCTTTTTTTGTAAAATGAAAATGTTTTTTCAAAAATCAAATAAACTTATCAGTAAAATAAATCATTCTTTCTTTAAATCAAAAATCTTATCAGTAAGGGTGCAACAGCAGCGGAAGCACAAGTGCGAGCTGGATGGCTCAGGCTCAGTAAAAAGTAGCTGGAAGGAGTCGGCAGTTTAAGAGCAGGGGCGGCGTCCCTCCCCTCCCACCTTCCCCCCCCTCACCTTCCCCCCCCTCACCTTCCCCCCCCTCACCTTCCCCCCCTCACCTTCCCCCCCTCACCTCCCCCCCCCACCTTCCCCCACTCACCTTCCCCCCCCACCTTCCCCCCCCACCTTCCCCCCCTCACCTTCCCCCCCCACCTTCCCCCCCCTCACCTTCCCCCCCCTCACCTTCCCCCCCCTCACCTTCCCCCCCCACCTTCCCCCCTCACCTTCCCCCCCTCACCTTCCCCCCCCTCACCTCCCCCCCCCCACCTCCCCCCCCCCACCTTCCCCCTCCCACCTTCCCCCCCCCACCTTCCCCCCCTCACCTTCCCCCCCCCACCTTCCCCCCCCCACCTTCCCCCCCTCACCTTCCCCCCCCACCTTCCCCCCCACACCTCCCCCCCCACCTCCCCCCCCCACCTCCCCCCCCCACCTCCCCCCCCCCCACCTTCCCCCCCCCCACCTTCCCCCCCCCACCTTCCCCCCCCACCTTCCCCCCCCCACCTTCCCCCCCTCACCTTCCCCCCCTCACCTTCCCCCCCCCACCTTCCCCCCCCCACCTTCCCCCCCCCTCACCTTCCCCCCCTCACCTTCCCCCCCTCGTGGAACCCGAACCAAACGGGCATCGAGCTGGATGGAAGCAAAATGTTAAAGATTCATTTCTCCCCCCTCGTGGGACATCACTCTGGTGGGTCCAGTCCCCAGCTGTCATCCTGAGAACCCCCCATCTCCCTCATTGGCCGTCACTCAGGCGGGTGCCATTCTGATGTCACACGCTGAACATGGCAAGAAATCGGTTTTATAAGGGAATTCTTTTACTTTAAAATGTCTCTAACTTTAAAAATATAAGCCCAATTTGAATTAAACTTGGATGAAAGGGTCCACAGGACAAAGGTGAGTAAGGTGGTCCAGAAATTGTCAAGTTATCCTGTGACGGGGGCACAAAAAAGTAATCGGATAACATCCCTCAGAATAACTAACATCAACCCTCAGAATACAAACAAAGAGTTTTAGTAATAGACTAGACCAAGTGGACCCGTTGGGCCCAAACCTCTCCTGCATTGGTGCAGCACCCTGGATGGTTCGATTGTAATCGAGCATGACAATTTTAGGCCCACCTTACTCATCATTGTCCTGGGCTTCAAATGTATGTTATATTTAATTTTTTAATGCTTTTTAAACTTTAAAAATCACTTTTTAACAATGTCATAATGGGACCCACCCGAGTGACGGGAGTGGCGGCCAACGAGGGGGAAGGAAGCCACAAAAGCCACCGGGGGCGGGACCTGCCAGAATGATGGGAGTGACGGCCAATAAGGGGGGGCTGTCGAGCCATCCAGCTGCCGCTGCTGCTGAGCCGTTGAGCTGAAACTTTCATAAATGCGCTCCCCTACCCTGCCGGGAGGACCGGCGCCCGTCCTGATGTGCTCCGCAACTGACCTTCCTCCCGTAGTGCAGCGCTTCGGCAGAGGGTCAAACAAGATGGCCGTCACTGCCGAACTGCTGCTGCAGGAGAGGTTTCCACCCAACGGGTCCACGGCTCGCTCTGGCCACCCGGGGCTGAGGTGAATACCTCCCTCTCCCCTTTCTTCTCCCCCCTCGCCACGCGCATGGCACCGGGGGACACTCCCCGGCTGGTAACGGGTCACGGATCGACAGTTGGGGAGGGTTGCCGGGCCCGCAGGAGAGGCTTGCACCCAACGGGGGTTGCCACGCCCGCAGGAGAGGTTTGCACGGACGGTTGCCGGGCCCGCAGGATAGTTTTCAATGGGTCCACGGATCGTCAGTTGGGGGAGGGTTGCCGGGCCCACAGGAGAGGCTGTGATGGAGAGGCTGCGCCCGTAGGAGAGGTCAGCACGGAGGGTTGCCGGGCCCACAGGAGAGATTTGCACCCAATGGGAGAGATTTGGACCCAATGGGTTCACGCCCGGTTAGTCAGAATCAAACGCACAAACTTGCCAACTTATTGATAATCGAGGTCCTACCTGGATATGCATTCACCTGCACACACTTGTATAGGACAGAGTGTATTAGGCAACCACACTACATTGAACGGACTGCATACTCACTAATTATTCTGTCCTGAAGGCATAGCAACTTGTGTTTAATTTGTCCTTTTCCTGATTGATGCATTTTCTACTTGAATTAAATTCAACCAGCTGCTTTTCATGTCATTTTCAAAAGATCATTGAAAGGGGAGTAGGAGGAAGACAAATGGTGACCAGTACATCGGCAAATTTCTTACCCTGTTACCACATCCTGCGATTCCTGCTGCCCAAATCTCTTTTTACTCTCACCCCTAAATATTGCCACAAATTGGACATAAAGTGCTAAAGTAACTCAATGGGTCAGGGAGCCTCTCTGGGGAACATGGATAAGTGGCATTTCAAGTCGGGACTTTTCTGGAGTCTGAAAAATGGTCCCATCCCAAAATGTCACCCATCCATGTACTCCAGAGAGACTACCTGACCAGCTGAGTTACTGCAGCACTTTGTGTTCTTTTTTGTAAACCAGCATCGGCATTTCATGTTTTCCACAATGCATTTTGTTTGCGCAAGAGGACAGAAACTGGCCTCTAGTTTGGGACACGTGCTGAGCAACCCATTGGAAACTTTGGGACCCTGGTTAAGTCTTGGTGACAAGCCAAGGTAATTTAACAGCCAATTGGCCCATTCTTGTTTTGTAAATCTTTTAATAGTTGTTCAGGCCACCTATTTCCCCAATCTGTTCCCTTAACCTTTTAATTTTACTTCAATTGACAATTTATCTTTTTTACTGTGAAAACCCTGTGCCAACCCTATGTGTATGTGGGCAGGCGTTCAATGTTCCTGGCAGTCTGCTGCAAAGAGAAGTTTCTCCAAATTGCAGCTCTTTAACTACCCAAGTCAATCATTTTCACTGAAACTTTAACAAAGAGCATTGGGTCTAATCCAATAATTTAGTCTAATATTTCCGCTTACAGTTTTGCAGGATAGCAGTGACATTTACCAAGACTGCTCCTGGCTTCCTTCCCTTTACAAAGTATACCACAATCAAATCAGAGACCAACACAGCTGTCATGAATCTTTCAACAGCGGCTACATTTTGAGCAATGGGGATTGCTAAAATGTGTTTCCCCTTAAAAATGCAAATTCAGCCTGGCAAACAAGAGGTTACTGGTTTCATGAAGAAATCACATAAATATAATTTTCTGGCTTGCACAGACTTCATTCATATTGACTCAAAAATAACAGCAGCAGGTAAATATGAAACAACTTGCACCAGCTCTTCTGGGTTATTTTCTTGGCTGATTCGCACCTCGCTTTCCTTTAACAGGTACCAGTACACAAAAAGTAGACAAAATTAACATAGTACTGTTTGAAGAAGGGTCCTGGCCGAGGGCCGCATGGTGGCATAGCGGTAGAGTTGTTGTCTTACAGCAACAGAGACCCGGGTTTGGTCCTGACTACGGGTGCTATCTGTACGGATCATTAGATCATAAGAGATAGGAATAGAATTAAGCCATTCAACCCATCAAGTCTACTCCCCCATTCAATCGTGGCTGATCTATCTCTCCCTCCTAACCCCATTCACCTGACTTCTCCTCATAACCTCTGACACCTGTACTAATCGAGAATCTATTCATCTCTGCCTTAAATATATCCATTGACTTTGCCACCACAGCCTTATTCACCACCCTCCAACTAAAGAAATTCCTTTTCATCTTCCTAAATTCCTCCATCTTCCTTTCAGTGTGAGGCTATGATCTCTAGTCCTAGAATCTCCCACTCGTGGAACCATCCTCTCCACATCCACTCTTTCCAGGCTTTTCACTATTCTGTACATTTCAATGAGGTCCCCCCTCATTCTTCTAAATTCCAGCGAGTACAGGCCCAGAGCCATCAAACGTTATCAAGAGCCATCATATGTTACTCTACTCATTCCTGGGATCATTCTAACGCCACTCGACCCTCTCCTGAGCCAGCACATCCTTCCTCAAATATGGTGCCCATAATTGCTCACAATATTCCAAATGCGGCCATACCAGCACCTTATGGAGCCTCAGCATTACATCCCTGTTTTTGTGCACAAACCCTCTTGAAATAAATGCTAGCATTGAGTTTGCTTTCTTTACTACCGATTCAATTTGTAGATTAACATTTTGGGAATCCTGCACCAAGTCCCTTTGCACCTCCAATTTCTGGATTAATCTGAAATTAATCTACGCCTTTATTCCTTCTACCAAAACACATGACTCCACATTTTGCTACACTGTATTCCATCTGCCACTTCTCTGTCTACTCTCCCAACTGTTCATGTCCTTCTGCAGAGTCCCTGCTTTCTCCACACTACCTGCCCCTCCACCTATTTTCGTATCATTCGCAAACCTGGCCACAAAGCCTTCAATCCCCTCATCCAAATCATTGATAGACAACGTGGAGCAGTGGCCCCAGCACCGCCCTGTGGAACCCCGCTAGTCATTGGCAGCCAACCAGAAAAAGCCCCCTTTATTGCCACTCTTTGACCTGCCATTCAGCCAATGTGCTATCCATGCTACTATCTGCCCTTTGATACCATGGCCTCTCATCTTCCTGAGCAGCCTCCCATGTGGCACCTTATCAAAGGCTTTCTGAAAATCTAGGTATACTACATCTACTGACTCTCCTTTGTCTGTCCTGCTATTTACTTCTTCAAAGAATTCCAGCAGATTTGCAGGCAAGTCCTCTCCTTCACAAAGCCATGCTAACTTCAGCCTATTTTATCGTGAACTTCTCAGTACTCTGTAAACTCATCCTTTATAATGGATTCTAAACTCTTGATTCGGACTGTTTACACACTGCTGGCTTTGTTACTATTTTTCATGGGTAATTTGGGATTAATTAAATGGTGTCTTGCCAGAGATTCACAAATTCCATGAAAGAACTGGGGAAAATAAAA
The DNA here is from genome assembly GCF_053455715.1 of Rhinoraja longicauda. NCBI lineage: Eukaryota > Metazoa > Chordata > Chondrichthyes > Rajiformes > Arhynchobatidae > Rhinoraja > Rhinoraja longicauda. The sequence goes on along the minus strand of NC_135963.1, from coordinate 36,927,813 downwards.
ACCAAGTTAGTGATTCCAGTGCGATGTTAATGACTGACATAAGCAGTAATGTGCATCCGTGACGAAAACAGTATTTCAGTATACAGATTTACAAGGTAAAACTGTTGGGAATAGAGGTCATGATTGAAGGAATTGCCATCTTGCAGGGATGGAAAGAGAAATTCAGGCTGAAAAGATGGGTCCCTACCCAAAACGTCATATATCCATGTTCTCCAAGGATGTTGCCTGACCCGCTGAAGTACTCCAGCACTTTGTGTAGTTTTTATACAATGGGATCTGCAGTTCCTTGTTTCTACATGATAGATTAATCAATCTGGTTGATTGCCAGAGATTGTGTTCTTTTCTTGGGTATTTTGAGGTATAGGGAGAGGGTTGGATTGTCAGTAGATACACAATCAGTCTCAGACCTGCACTTGGAACCACTATTCCCGTTTAGTTTCTTGCCCGCGGTGACCAATGGGACATTGAAGATCATCAATGAAAATTAATTGTTGTGAGTGTTGGAAGAATAATGCATGTCTTTTAATACTCACACAACAATGATGTCCAGGTCTTATTGCACGTGGTCATGGACTACTTCATTTTCCTTCGTGATATGAATGGAATTGAACATTGTACATTCTGCAGTGAACATTCACTTTTCCAACCTTATGTTTAGTTTAGATTTTAGTTCAGAAATACAGTGCGGAAACAGGCCCTTCGGTTCACCGAGTCCACATCAACCAGCGATCCCCGCACATTAGCACTATCCTACACACGAGGAACAATTTTACATTTACACCAAACCAAATAACCTGCAAACTTGTACGTCTTTGGAATGTGGGAGGAAACTGAAGATCTCGGAGAAAACCCACGCAGGTCATGGGGAGAACATACAAACTCCGTACAGACAAGCACCCTGGGTCAGGATCAAACGCGGGTCTCTGGCGCTGTAAGGCAGTAGCTCCACTGCTAAACCACCCTGCTGCCGTATGATGAAAGGAAGTTCATCAATCAAGCTATTGAAAGTGATTGCGCTTGGTGCACTTCCTATAGGAACACGTGAGGATACAGTACCTTGCAGCTGAGGTAGATGGTCTCAAACAGCCAGAAATTGGTTTCTTCACACTCGGCAGGACTCCAAGAATACTTGTGGGTGTTATGGAAATGTACGAGCAGCTTTAGCTCCAAAAGAGTCACTTGATGAAGCGCTGGGTCTCGGACTAATAGACTACGTATTTACATGACCAGCTGTGGGGCATTTGACGATAATCAGATCGGAAGGAACTGATTTCTTTTTATATGTAAAGATGGTTCCACTGAAGAAATACAAAACCAGGATTCAGAAATACAGATCCACCACCGATTTTCTGGCAATTGATGTTCCAGTGCCTTCTTTGATCCGGACAAAATTACGAGAGCCCAAATCCCCCCGGAAATCCCCTCAAAAATGTGGTGCCTAGACTGGGTAAGGTGGCCGATCGTGACCTCATCGGGACTTCCATGGCAGATCGGTGAGTCGAATTTGCACTCTGCGTCCAGGGCTCTGGAACTCCGGCCCGGCTGGAGCAGGTAGATCCATTCCTATAGCCGACTTTCAATAGACAATAGACAATAGGTGCAGGAGGAGGCCATTCGGCCCTTCGAGCCAGCACCGCCATTCAATGTGATCATGGCTGATCATTCTCAATCAGTACCCCGTTTCTGCCTTCTCCCCATACCCCCTGACTCCGCTATCCTTAAGAGCTCTATCCAGCTATCTCTTGAATGCATTCAGGGAATTGGCCTCCACTGCCTTCTGAGGCAGAGAATTCCACAGATTCACAACTCTCTGACTGAAAAGGTTTTTCCTCATCTCAGTTCTAAATGGCCTACCCCTTATTCTTAAACTGTGGGCCCTTGTTCTGGACTCCCCCAACATTGGGAACATGTTTCCTGCCTCTAAAGTGTCCAACCCCTTAATAATCTTATACGTTTCGATAAGATCTCCTCTCATCCTTCTAAATTCCAGTGTATACAAGCCTAGTCGCTCCAGTCTTTCAACATATGATAGTCCCGCCATTCCGTGAATTTACCTAGTAAACCTACACTGCACGCCCTCAATAGCAAGAATATCCTTCCTCAAATTTGGAGACCAAAAGTGCACACAGTACTCCAGGTGCGGTTTCAAGGCAGTATTTGCAGGTATCTGGGTATCTCTGATTCCCCTTCCACAAGGCCTTGACCTCTGTTGATCTGGCAAAACACATAATCCAGCAAGGCACTGATATCAAGGGTGCCAGAAAATCAGATGTGGACCTGTACATGATAGATTGATTTGTCAAGCACTGACAAATCAATAAACTATGCAAGAGAAACAGCTTTATCTGAAGAATAGTTTCAAAGTGAAACTCATGGTCACATATAGCATCTGAGGAAAAATAGCAAAGATGCATTTCAGGGAATACTAGATAAGGATACCAGTCATAAAAAAGGAGCATTGGCTGAAGCAGTTAGATTAAGTAGCATGAGAGGGGGTTGTACAGTGAAAGCACTGGCCAAGGCCTGTCAGGCTAAATGGCAAAATGCAATGTAATACCGTGTAAGGCTGATGCCAAGGACTCTGATGAGAAGAGTGTGCAGAAGAAGGATAAAACCCTTCAATGATAAAAACCGGTAGTGAGGTGATGTCTGAAGTACAATGAACAGACAGCAGTATAAATGAGCAGGCATAGGAAGAGGTAATTGTCCATGCTGATATGCTGACCATCAGAGGGCCGGCTCATTCACCTCACATGATTACCTACATTATCACATCAAGCACTTTAGTAATTCCACCCAGTGTTACATTGAAGTACAGATAACAGTTTAAATTAGTTTTCAATTCTCTTACAAGCTCCCAGTTCTCATGTCTTGGGTGGCACTTTCATGAGTATTGATTTTCTTAGTGTGTTTAAGATCATTAATTCTTCTCCAACAGTTGCTTCTACAACCATATTTCTTTGTCACCTGTGTCTCCTGGTCTCCTTTCTGCCAGAACCATTTTTTTGTTCACTTCCCCCTACTCTGCACCTAAAGCAGACCTGTTAAAGTCATAGAGTCATACAGCATGAAAATAGGCCCTTCAGCTCGAACCACCCACGCCAACCAACATGCCCCATCTACACTAGTTCCATCTTCCCGCGTTTGATCCATAACCCTTTAAACCTACTGTCTCTATACACATGTCCAAAGGTCTTTTAAACGTTCTCGCAAAGTTTCCAGTTTAGATGAAATGTCTGGTCTGATGTGTTCATCCTGTTTCTCCCGGCACAAATGCCGCCTCACCCATTGTGTGTCCCCGTCATTTATTGTTCTTTTTAAATGGTTGATCGGATATCACTTAAACTTGTATACGTAGAAGGAAGAAAGGAGAAAACAAACGTTAATGTTGGAGTAACTCAGCAGACCAGGCAGGATCGCTGGAGAACATGGAAAAGGTGATGTTTCAGATCAGGACCCTTCTTCAGACTGATTGTAGCAGGGGGGAGAAAGCCAGAAAAGAGGTGGGAGCAGGGCAAAGTCTGACAAGTGATCAATGAATACAGGTGACGGGGAGTTTTAATTGGTATGTGGGAGGACAAAGACCAGAGATAGGAAGAAAGATAATGCTATGAGTTAAGTAGGGAAGAGGCACCAAACATGAAGCCAGGGAAAAGTATATAGTTGGAATGTCGAGAAAAAAGTATAATTTTTTTTTCCTGTTTTTTTCTTTAAAACAAAGCTGTAATATCCGTCCAATGTGAGAAGCAACAATTGCACCACGTGACAACATGACCCATAAATAAAATCCAGCAAGTCGGCCAACTCGAAAGAGTCATTGAAAGGAACTATGCATTCTGGAATTGCACCAATGCCAATGGTAGCCCAATCCATCACACAAACCAGCCTTCCCACCTACACACAAACCAGACTTCCCACCCATTGACTCCATCTACATTTCACACTGCTTCGGGAAAGCAGCCAGCTTTATCAAGAACTGCTCACACCCTGGTCATACTCTCATCCCCCATCGGGCAGAAGATACCAAAGCTTGAAAGCACATGCCACCTGATTCAGGAATAGCATCTTCCCTGCTGTTTGTCAGGCATTTCATATGTTGGGCTTGAATTCCCATTATCATATCATATCATATCATATATATACAGCCGGAAACAGGCCTTTTCGGCCCTCCAAGTCCGTGCCGCCCAGTGATCCCCGCACATTAACACTATCCTACACCCACTAGGGACAATTTTCACATTTACCCAGCCAATTAACCTACATACCTGTACGTCTTTGGAGTGTGGGAGGAAACCGAAGATCTCGGAGAAAACCCACGCAGGTCACGGGGAGAACGTACAAACTCCTTACAGTGCAGCACCCGTAGTCAGGATCGAACCTGAGTCTCCGGCGCTGCATTCGCTGTAAAGCAGCAACTCTACCGCTGCGCTACCGTGCCGCCGATCTATCTCGCTGTGGCCCTTGAACTTATTTTTTTATCTGCATTTTTCCTGTGGCTATAACATCATATTCTACACACTGTTTTCTCTTTTGCAATACTTGATATACTCCTAGATAGTACAATCTACCTAGATAGTACGCACAGCAAAGTTTTTCATGCATCTCAGTATATATGACAATAACAATAATCAATAGAGTCGTAGAGTCATACAGCAAGGAAACGGGCCCTTCGGCCCAAATTGTACACGCCACCCAACATGCCCCATTCCACTTGCCTGTGTTTGGCCCTTGTCCTTCTGAACCTATCTTATCCATGTACCTGTCCAAATATTTTTTAAACATTGTGGTAGCACCTGCATCAACTTCCTTCTCTAAACATTAAAAATCAGAGTGTTATCTACCAGACCCAAACCATTCTTTAATGTATTCAAACCACATAAAGTGAACTGAGAATAATGATTGTCTGCTGGCAACATGAAATATTTAAGATTTGTTGCTTTTTCTTCCATTCAAGGCATCGAGAATTTTATTTTCTTGATGTGGTAAATCAACTAGTGAAGAGAGGAGACTCACCCACAGAACATCACAATGTTGTAGAGTGAGGGGTTATCTGGAAGAGGCATGGTCTGTTGCAGGCAGAGTTGCTCACAGCCTCCATTCATTCCATCTGAGCAGTCAATGCCAATATGCCTGTCGTAACAGCCGGAGCCATCCTTCATTGGGCTGAGTCCCAGAGGGCACTGCAGGAAAAACAAAGGGACAAGAATCATTACAAAGTGAGCAAAAGATAACCTGCTGTCTCAGTATAAAAGCAAAATGATAGGGTTGAAAGATATGCCCAGTACAGACAAGTGGCTATCAGCTTGTGCAGCACATTGCTCCTTTGTCAGTAATAACAATGCACCTTTCATCCTTTGCCTTCCTTGGTCTTTTGCCCAATATATTTGCTTTTTTTTTAATGGTCTGACACCTTTTAACATTATTACATCTATTTATGTATTTTGAATAAGTATATTCAGGATCAGGATCCAGCGAGCAATCAAACCTGATGATTGCCCAAGAGTAGGAGAGAATGTAACTGGAGGGCAGTCCTGAGATAACATCTGCCACATTGGAATCCCTTGGAATATCTTTAATCAAATTTTGCTGGACTTTATCATGCACTAAATGTTATTCCCTTGATCCTGTACACTGTGGGCGGCTCGGTTATAATCATGTATAGTCTTTCCACCGACTGGATAGTACACAAAAAAAAAGCTTTTCACTGTACCTCAGTACATGTGACAATAAACTAAAGTAACCTGGAGGGTATAACTAATGAAAACTCATTAATCTTGTACAAGGACTGCTTTTCCTGGCCATCTAACATGATTTCCAGTGAAAAACAAGCTGTTGGATCATCTATGGAGAAAAATGGATAGGCAATATTTCAGGTCAGGACCATTCTTTAAAATTGGAGTAGAGGGTAAATAGCTGGTATAGCTGGAGTTAACAATTACAATGTAAAATAAGGATGTAAACATATGAAGTGTCCACATTTTGAGTCTGTAGTTTCAGGTTTCAGCTTCTGGGCTATGCAATGGCTGCAAGATTGGACATTTCTCCACCATACTTTCAGTTCTTAGGCTATTTGATCTCCCTGTCTTGATACATTTGTATATTTAACTCAAAGCTTTGGCTTTCTCTTTAAGTTATGAGCATCATTATTAAGTGAAATTTCTGCTTCCCTGGCCAATCTTAATAGCAATCTCTGGCTGGAGTTTTTCAACAAGGCATTGGTATGATCATTCTTCAGGACTATTCTTTTGACAAATCCTGATCTTTTCAGTTTTGGATCATTTCCCTTCACCCTACTGACCTCTGCATCTAGCCCAATATTTGCCAGCAAACCCTACTATGCCTGCCTTCCAAGATAAATGGAGTCAAGTTACAAATCAGTCAAAATCTAATTGAATGGTAGAAAGTTCTTAAGTAGCAGAGTTATTGGTTCCTGTTCCCAATCTGCATGGTCACTTATAGGTCAAAGTGGTTTCCTTTTGCTTTCTTCTGCATCACCATGCCAGTGTGCAAGTCATGAGGTATTGCTATGTTTGAGAAAACAATCGTTAAAATGCAATCTTGATGCATGGTCTCAACCCAAAGAGTGGACCAACTCTCTGCCTCCACAGAAACTGACCGATGTACTGATTTCTTCCAGCAGTTTTATTTTCTTTAATGCACAAAAGTATAATTTTAGCTTAAAACATTTGAATTATTGTCTTTAAATACTCCCTGTCGTTTCCACCAGAAATATACCTTTAAAGGCTGGCGAGAATCAGCAAACCTGGTTAGGTCCTTAGGCCTACACTGTTTTTGACCTTCAATGCGGATGAAGATTATCTCCTCCAATCCTAATTCTATGTCATTCCTACATTGTTCAAGGCCTTTTCCCCATATCCACTTGGATATGGCCCCAATATTAGAATTAGACAGATCAACAAAACAGCAATAGAGCTGAATTCACAAAGAAATACTGGCACATCTTGTGTTGCCACTGCATGGCTTGAATGATCTCCTGGTGGAGAGGTGCCACCACTTTGCAAGCTTAATCTGAACCTGGCATGGGGCATTGCTCAATTCATTGATTAACAAGATGCCAATTCCTTATCACTAACATTTACGGTTCAGATGGAATGGATGTGGGTGGGATTTCAGATTGGACACTTGCATCAATCAGAATCAATGAAAACCAATAAAGTACTTTGGTACAATCTGATTTTAGAAAAAGGTGTTCTAATAACATCTAATCTTCATGTTAAATTAGTAGCTGCTCTTTTTAATTCAGTTTAGTTTAGAGATGCAGCATAGTAACATAGAAACATAAAAACATAGAAAATAGGTGCAGGAGTAGGCCATTCGGCCCTTCGAGCCTGCACCGCCATTCAATATTATCATGGCTGATCATCCAGCTCAGTAGCCTGTACCAGCCTTCTCTCCATACCCCCTGATCCTTTTAGCAAAAAGGGCCACATCTAACTCCCTCTTAAATATAGCCAATGAACTGGCCTCAACTACCTTCTGTGGCAGAGAATTCCACAGACTCACCACTCTCTGTGTGAAGAAATGTTTTCTCATCTCGGTCCTAAAAGACTTCCCCCTTATCCTTAAGCTGTGACCCCTGGTTCTGGACTCCCCCAACATCGGGAACAATCTTCCCGCATCTAGACTCTCCAACCCCTTAAGAATTTTATATGTTTCTATAAGATCCCCCCTCAGTCTTCTAAATTCCAGCAAGTACAAGCCCAGTCTATCCAGTCTTTCCTCATATGAAAGTCCCGCCATCCCAGGGATTAATTCGGCCCACCATGTCCACACTGCTCAGCGATCACCCATCCACAAGTTCTATCCTACATGCTTGGGGTAATTTACAGAAGCCAATTAATCTACAAACCTGTACAACTTTGGAATGTGGGAGGAAACCGGAACACCCACGTGGGAGAATGCGCAGACAGCACCCATAGTCAGGATCTAACGCAATAAGGCAGCAACTCTACCATTGTGCTGCATCATTTGCTTATCCTTCCCTTAAACTTGAAGGATTGAGTGGTATTTGTCCAGTGTTTAGAAATGTTGTGGATGTGAACATGTGAAGGCAAAAGCTTTTGCCTCTAGACAATGCCTTTGATGATCCTTTTTACTGGAGTGGGTTCAAGGATTAAAATGGGTCAATACAGAGGGGGATCTCACTTTGTCCTATTTAACTCATGCTTTGGAATCTTTACTATCCACTTGAAAGGGTAGACATGGCCCTGTTTAAAAAAATTAAACAATATGAATTGAAAAATTAGATCTTGCGGGCTTATTACAGGCTGGAATCAAATGAAGATAATCAGATGTACAGGTACAGGTATGTAGGTTAATTGGCTGGGTAAATGTAAAAATTGTCCCTAGTGGGTGTAGGATAGTGTTAATGTACGGGGATCGTTGGGCGGCACGGACTTGGTGGGCCGAAAAGGCCTGTTTCCGGCTGTATATATATGATATGATATGATATGGATGGTTTAGACAGAATAATGCAAATATGGCAACGTGTCGTAGTTCAAAATCTAATTGAATTTCAAGTCAAAAGTGTAACTCTGATTAAATTCACATGAAAGGTAGTCATTCATATTTGTGTGCATCGTGAATTGCTGTGGTGACATTCACTTTTACTTTGTTGTGGCAATGGAGGTTTTCAATGATATATAATGACATTATGACTAGAAGTCTATCTGGGAACAATTTGCTGAGAACAAGAATTATTTCAGTCTTGCCACTGCATAAAAAACCCCATCAAGTGATAGAAAATGAATGTGCATCAAGTCTGGAAAACACTATTGTCCTCCTTGTGCCTATGCAACCTTGCAAATCTGTTCTGCCTATTGTATTGAACAAAAATTATCAAGGATCATTTAGTAGAGAGGTTTGTGCCTGGCAGACAGAATCTGAGCTTCATGGAAACAAAAAATGTTTTTATACTCAGAGTTATGTCCTTGAGTTAGCAAGCTGTATCATTCTTAAAAATCATGCCCCAGCCTCAAGACGTGTCCCTGGAGAGTCACACCTGTTCAACTCTGGATTCTTCATTAAGTGGCCTCTTGTCTACACCATATTTGCTGTCGACAAATATTCCACTGAATGCAAAGCCTTGAAAAAGGATGAATAGGAAGTACACGGGTGCTGGTCTGAACAAACTGCTTGGAAGAATGGGGTGGAAAAACATGTCACATTTAAAAGAAACCTTGGAGATAAATGCCTGCTTCATAGACTCACAAGAGACTGCACTTTTTGGAAGCTGAAAGAATAAAACATGGTGGTGGAGGAACTGAGCAGGTCCAGCAGTAACTATGGAGGCAGAAGGACTGCGAGTTATGAGTTGAGATCCAGCATCAAGATTTGGATGATTCATGCCTGTTAAACACCTTTTCTCCCCATGCTTAAAATGCTTATAAAAGAGAGAATCACAAAGCGTGGAAACAGGCCTTTTGGCTCAATTTGACCACGCTGACCAACATGTCCCATCTACACTAATCCACCTGCCTGCGTTTAGCCCTTATCCCCCCAACCTATCCTATCCTATCCTATCCTATCCTATCCTATCCTATCCTATCCTATCCTATCCTATCCTATCCTATCCTATCCTATCCATTTACTGGTCCAATTGTTTTACTAACATAAAAAAAGAGTACCAATACTTATTTGATGAAACCCAGCAATTAATTTCCTCACCGATTTTAATCCTGGACTGTTTGCAATAACATCCCAGAGGTTAGCAGAGGGAACTTATAATAGTTTGTTCCTTCTCACTGCACCACAATATAGTACAGGTTGTCACACTCCAAAACAGTGCTTCCCAGTTCCAAGGAACACCTGTTACCTTTGTGATCTTGAAATTTCTGAAATAATTACAACCCTCATGCATTTAAGATGCAAAACCACTGAGGCTTAATTTGTACCTCTTCTTTGACTTTGCATTTTGGACCAATTGTGGTCTGGCACCCAACTTGTCTGAAGAAGGGTTCTGACCCAAAACATCACCAAAGGTGCTGCCTGGCCGGCTGGGTTAGTCCAGCATTTTGTGTCCATCTTCAGTATGAACTAGCAACTGCAGTTCCTTCCTAATCAACTTTTGTTGACTTGCAGCCAACTTTCTGCAGTTTCAGTTCGAAGAGATATCCATTACTAATTTGTGCCTGAGGTCAGTACTGTGGAAAGTCTGTTTTGCTGTGTGTTGGGCATTGCATTTCCACTGTGGTCATATTTAATGGGACATATGCCACAGTCATATCAATTTGCACACCTCATTGTTACTCCTGAAACTAAGTGTGTATCGAGTTCATTTATGCTCAAAGTTAAACTCTGACGGTTGGGAATCTTAACACAACCTCCAGCTGATGCATAATAACAGTAAAACTGCATACATAATTAAGTGCAGGACACAATAGGCCACTTTCCACTGAGGAATAAAAAATGACACATCACGGTCACAGAAATCACTGAGGTTGGGTAAAGCAACAGACATGCACAAAACGCTAACTACCTACTCAGGCAGAACAATGAACAAATGCCTCATTCTTGCGCCATTCCTCGCCCGAAGAAGTGCATAACTTTAGTTTTGTTTATTAATGTCACGTTTATTAATGCCAAGGTCCATTGAAAATATTTTGATTGCATGCTATCCAGTCAAAGACCACACATGAATAAAATCAAGCTGTCCACAGTGCACAAATAAAGGATGAAGATACACCATTCAGTGCAAGCTTTAACATTGCAGTCATACTCCTCAGGCAACATACAAAATTGACCCATTTAAATACAAGCACACACTGCCATTCCTCAATATACAAAATGGGTGTTTTCCTGGAAAACATTTTGTTAAGCAGAATTTCACAAAGTGCAAAGATTGGAGAAAGTACATTGTGGGGATTTTGGTACAGAGTGTCCATATGGGCAGAGTGAAGTGTGTTATTCACAATAGGGAAATGTGGATTAATCAATGGAAGAAACATATCAAAAGGCACAAATTCACGGAATGGCACCCAGTAATCACACCAAACTATTAAAGAAAACCAGGATTTCCGTAACAAGTGCCATGCATCTTAATATCTCAGCCTTTTGCTCCTTACTGCCCAACTGGAGTTAAAGATTGCGATATTGCCTATCTAAAAATTCAGGCAAACAAGTCATGACAGCTAGATTTTGGTAAACTTTGGTCTTTATTTTGAAAAAAGTAGCTATGCTATCGGACTACTGACTATAACCCTTAAAGCTGCAGGACATTTATCTATTCAAAACAGTCAATGGCATTACACTGAAAATTTGTAACTGGAATGTTTGTCAAGTGTGCAGCATTTGTAGTATTGTAACCAGCCACACATTCTTTAGGCACAAAATGTAACTCAGCAGGTCAGGCAGCATCTCTGGAGAACATGTATAAGTGACTTTCAGAGTCTGAAGAAGGATCTTGACCTGAAACGTCACCTATCCATTTTCTCCAGAGATGATACCTGACTCGCTGAGTTATTCCAGCACTTGGTGTCCTTGTGTGCATTAACCTGCATCTGCAGTTTTTTGGTTTTACAATACACTCTTTACCAGCTCACTTCATTAGGACAAGCTTATTCAAGACATTATAATGTTTGCAGCATTAATCATGTCTCATGCATTATATGTCACACCATGGAAGTCAAATTGCGACAAGGTTCCGCATGGTAGGCTGCTCTGGAAGGTTAGATCGAATGGGATCCAAGGAGAGATAGCTGAATGGATAGCAAATTGGCTTCATGGAAGGAAGCAGAGGATGATAGTGGAAGGTTGCTTCTCGGACTGGCCACCTGTGACTCAGGGTTCGGTGCTGGGCCCGTGACTGTTTGTCATCTACATCAATGATTTGGATGAGAACATACAGGAAAGATTAGCAAGTTTGCTGATGATACAAAAGTTAGTGGTTTTGCAGATAGTTAAAATGGTTGTGAAAGATTGCAACAGGATCTGGATCGATTGGCCAGGTGGGGGGAGGAATGGTTGATGAAATTTAATACAGAAAAGTGTGAGGTGTTGCAATTTGGGACATTGAATAAAGGCAGGACCTACCCAGTGAATGGTAGACCTCAGGGGAATGTTGTAGAGCAGAGGGATCTAGGAGTGCAGGTGCATGGTTCCTTGAAGGTGGAGTCGCAGGTAGATAAGGTGGTCCAAAGTCATTTGGCACATTGGCCTTCATCAGTCAGTATTGAGTATAGAAGTCGTACAACATGTTGCAGTTGTATAAGACGTCGGTGAGACCACATTTAAAGTATTGTGTTCATTTCTGGGCACCATGTTATAGGAAAGATGTTGTCAAGCTTGAAAGGGTTCAGAGAAGATTTACGAGGATGTTGCCAGGACTAGAGGGTCTGAGCTATAGGGAGAGGTTGAGTAGGCTGGGTCTCTATTCCTTGGTGCGCAGGCGAATGAGGGGTGATCTTATAGAGGTGTATAAAATCATGAGAGGAATAGATCGGATAGATGCACAGAATCTCTGGCCCAGAGTAGGGGAATTGAGGACCAGAGGATATAGGTTCAAGGTGAAGGGGAAAAGATTTAATAGGAATCCGAGGGATAACTTTGTCCCACAAAGGGTGGTGGGAGTATGGAACAAGCTGCCAGAGGAGGTAGTTGAGCCTGGGACTATCCCAAGGTTTAAGAAACAGTTAGACAGGTACATGGATAGGGATATGGATCAAACGCAGGTAGGTGGGACTAGCGTAGCTGGGACATGTTGGCTGGTGTGGGCAAGTTGGGCCGAAGGGCCTGTTTCCACATTGTTTCAGCCTATGACTCTATGACTAAATCAAATAGTCCATCTGATTTTTTTACATATACAACTGTAATGAAAGCAACAGGATGATCAATGGAAACAATAATCCTCACTCTGAAGAAAACTACCCGAAGGCATTTAAGTTCATAATCTGCACTCCTCACGCATACACCTAATCTTTGTAGTACACAAGTCCCAACATTATTACAAGCATGCTACTGTGCAGATAATATTTTATATGCTGTATTCTTCAGGACAGAGAAGCAGTGAGAAAGAGTTACATGTTTGAATGCATTGTGCTACTTATGAAAATCCAGCTTTTTTTTAGTTTTCCAGCTGTGAATTTAAAGTTTTTTGAATTAGTTTAGTTTTGTTTTTGAAATTCAGCACAGAAACAGGCCCTTTGGCCCACCAAGCCCGCGTCGACCAGTGATCCCCGCACACTAACACTATCCTACACACTAGGGACAATTTTTACAATTATACCTGTATATCTTTGGAGTGTGGAAGGAAACCAGAGCACCTGGAGAAAGCCCACGCAGGTCACTGGATGAATGTACAAACTCCGTACAGGATAGAACCAAGTTTGCTGGAGCAGTGAGGATTTGTTTTATATTTGGAGAAACAGAACATTTTATTTAGGTGAACTGTGCTCCTCGACCTGGAATATTAAAATAAGCAAGAGGCATCAGAAAATAGACAAAATGCTGGAGTAACTCAGCGGGTCAGGCAGCATCTCTCTGGAGAAAAGGGGTAGGTGATGTTTCAGGTCAGAATCCCTCTTCAGACCGAAAGTAGGGGGGGGGGGGGGGGAGGGGGGTTGGGGGGGGGGGGGGGGGGACTGGAAATACGAAAAGACCAGAACAAATCAGGGATAGCAACAGATGACCAAGGATGTGTGGACCTATATTGGCAAATGGTTGGCTTGGGGAAAATGTGATAACGAAGGGATACAAGGAAGCAGACAACGGAACTGGTGGGACGACGAGGGTGTGGGGAGAGGAGGAATGCTGGGGATACTTGCAATTAGAGAAACCAATGTTCATACTGCTGCATTGTTAAAATTATGGCTTCTCGGCACCCCATTAGACAGGATGGCACAGCTAGCAAAACTACTACCTCATTGCTCCAGACTCAATGTGGTTCTTATGGTGTTGTGTGAATGCTGTTTACACATTCTCCCTGTGATTGTGATGGTTTCTTCTGTGTATTCTGCTTTACCCCCATGACCCAACGATGCAGGTAAGTGAATTGGCCACTGTAAAGTATTTGCAATGTGCAGGTAAGTGGTAGGGCTGTGCAAAATGGGGAAAATTGTGCAAGCAGGGGAAAATTGGTGAGGAATGGAGGCAAGCATGGTCAGCATGGACTTGATGGGCCAAAGGGCATGTTTCTATGCTGTATCTCTAAACTAAACTAAAGTGAAAAACAGGTCAGCAAGGACTGTGGGTTTAAGGCCCTGTTTCCATGCTGTTATTGACTCTCTGAAAGGTTATCAACCTAATAAGTTGACTGCTTCTCTCTCCAGAGATGCTGCCTGATCTGTTGAGCATTGCCAGTATTTTCTGATTTAAGTAAGAAATAAAGATTTTGTTCAGTTTTGCAATTTGCTTGAATGGTTCAAATAAATGCCTTTGTACCAATGAATTCCACAGGGCAAGTAACCCAATTGTAATCATGGGTTTTCACTTCTGTTGAAGACTGATTAAATTGTTGCTCAATATATAACAAAGAAATCACATTTTTTGGACATTTAATTGTATGCCAGAAAAACAACATCAGGTGGGCTTGCAAAATTCAATTTTGTTTACTATTGTGGATGCATTTCCCTTCTCTCATGGTTCACAATTCACGTCATTTACCTTTGCCTTTGTGCACTGCTGGTACTTTAATTAAATTAAGAACAATGGGTTAACATGTATAAAGTGTTTTAACATTGCTACGCAGACACCCTGTGAAATTCCCTCGTTGCTCTTGTTGTCTTCATTCAGTGAGAGTTCATTTTGTGCCTGCAAGCTGGTATTTAACCAGAAAGAGTTTTTCATCAATCACTGTCTGCTAGAGGTTACCCAAACACCACCTTAATCTCCAAAACAAGCTGTTTTCTTTGGAAGCCAGCAGAGCCATGCTGCTGCTTTGTTGAGTTAAAGCGTTGGATTTACATGGGTTTTTCATTGCTCCTCTTTCATCAATGTACTTCAAACAAAACCTTGGCACAGCCTGTTGGTTAATTGGCTTGATATCGGCTAATGGATTATTGGAGCCTATTCTGATGCACGGAGGCTGGAGATTGGATGCATTCGCGAGGCCTCGTATTGTGAAGAGGCTTCCAGGGGCAAGTTTCTTTGGAGTTGTGTGTGGGACAAGTTGCAGAGAGGAATGTGGGTCCATGGAGAAAGCTAGATGAAGAGGATGAGAGCGAGAAGGATGGGATGAATTGAGTGAGCGCAGGGAACGGAAAAGGGGGGAAACCAAACTAGGGGAGCAGAGGAAGAGGAGAGGGGTGAGGGGAGATGCGGTGGGAGGGGGGGGAAGGGAGAAGATGTCGAAAAGATGAGACAAAGGAGGGGCAGGAGGAAGTTCAGAGAGAGAGGGGGGGTGTTGCAGGAGGGAGGGGGCAGGTGAAGAGGGAGGGAGAAATGGATGGGGAGAGAGGGGATATACTGAATCTCTAAAATAAACAAAACTAAAATTTAGCATAACACACTAAGTCATGCAGAAACACTTGCATAACTGTCGGATAATGTACTATTGAGCTTTTGTGAAATAAATATGTTTGCAGAAATTCAGATAATTAACATTTCTGTTCAAACATATATCTGAAAAAAACTTTTTATGAATGAAATGGACAAATATTTTTTTATGAACAAATCATGGACAATAGAAGAATTCTCACATTGGCCAGCTTGGAAAAAAACTCTGACTATTAATCTTGTGATATTTGTGGATGCTTGCAACATCCAAACTGACAGCTGGATCTCTCCAAATTATGAAAATGATCATAATTAAGAGGCGGTACTGTGGCCCAGCTGAAAGGGCAACTTCCTCACAGCGCCAGATACCTGGGTTTGATTGGTTGCTGTCTGTGTGGAGTTTACAGGTTCTCCCGGGTGGGTTTTCCCTGGTGCTCTGGTTTCCTCCCACATCCCAACAAGATGTGTGGGTTTGTAGGTTCATTGGCCGTTGTGAAGTGGATGCGAAAGTGGGATAGCATTGAAGTAGTGTGCATGGGTCATCCATGTTCGGCCATGGACTTGATGGGGCAAAAGACCCGTTTCCAACCTGTATCTTTCAATCAATCAAAACTCAGAAAAGTTATAAAGCACATTGTGATGTTGGAAGCTTTTTCCCGCTTTACTAGGTAATAAAGAACATCCAGCATTGTGCTCAGAGCACATATCAAATCCTATATATCTGCCGCCTTATTGAAGTTAATATAATTCCACACAGCCTGAAAAATAACTGCTGGCTTAATTATTATTTTTTTATTGTTCATGCTGCATATCCAAAAGGGAAATGAAGATTTTATCATCTTCAGGGAATAAGATTCCATGATTAATTATTTTAATCAAAATGAATTAAAAAGTTAAATAATTAAATTAATACTGTCAAAAATATACGTTAAACTTAGGAAGTACATTTGAATTAAACTACAAAATAACTATTTTTGAACAGGTTCTCCACAAATAGTGAAGTCAGTGCTTTTCATCATTCTTACCAAGACACTAGAGTGAAACAGACACTGAAGAAATGTTAATATCATAAACTCTGTCTCCAATATAGTTGAGTTTCAGAAGTAGACTGTAATTCATTGCTACTATCATAGTGAGTTCAAAGCTTCTCACACAAGCTTTGAAGGGCGTGCAGCGTAGGTTCACTAGGTTAATTCCCGGAATGGCGGGGCTGTCGTATGTTGAAAGGCTGGAGCGATTGGGCTTGTATACACTGGAATTTAGAAGGATGAGGGGGGATCTTATTGAAACATATAAGATAATTAGGGGATTGGACACATTAGAGGCAGATAACATGTTCCCAATGTTGGGGGAGTCCAGAACAAGGGGCCACAGTTTAAGAATAAGGGGTAGGCCATTTAGAACGGAGATGAGGAAGAACTTTTTCAGTCAGAGGGTGGTGAAGGTGTGGAATTCTCTGCCTCAGAAGGCAGTGGAGGCCAGTTCGTTGGATGCTTTCAAGAGAGAGCTGGATAGAGCTCTTAAGGATAGCGGAGTGAGGGGGTATGGGGAGAAGGCAGGAACGGGGTACTGATTGAGTGTGATCAGCCATGATCGCATTGAATGGCGGTGCTGGCTCGAAGGGCTGAATGGCCTACTCCTGCACCTATTGTCTATTGTCTATTGTCTATTGTCTAAGCCTCATTTTCTGAAGAGATTTCCCTTACATACTCTGGTTACCTCTCACATTCTAAAGACGTGCAGGTTTGTAGATTGATTGGCTTCTGTAAATTGTCCCGAGTGTGTAGGATAGAACTAGTGTACGGGTGAACATTGGTCAGCGTGGACTTGATGGGCCGAATGGCCTGTTTCCACATCTACATACTAAAATTTTTGTTTGTTTGTTCCTAAACTACAGCCAAAATGGTGCACGATAGCGCGACAATTTTAGGCCCACCTTACACCATCGTCCCTTTGGTGCTAATGGAAGAAGTTTCATTGAAATAGGGGTTATATTTTTTTAATTATTCACATTTTAAATTTTAAATCTATCTCCTAGGGAGGGAGGGGAGGGGGGAGGGAGGGGGTGGAGGGAGGGGGAGGGAGGAGGAGGAGGAGGGAGGTTAAGGGGGGTTAAGGTGGATGAGGGGGGAGGGGGAAGGGGTAGGGCAGGGGTCGGGGAGGGGGAGAGGGAAGAGGGGGAGAGGGGGAGAGGGGAGGGGGGAGGGGGGAGGGGGGAGGGGGGAGGGGGGAGGGGGGAGAGGGGAGAGGGGAGAGGGGAGAGGGGAGAGGGGAGAGGGGAGAGGGGAGAGGGGAGAGGGGAGAGGGGAGAGGGGAGAGGGGAGAGGGGAGAGGGGAGAGGGGAGAGGGGAGAGGGGAGAGGGGAGAGGGGAGAGGGGAGAGGGGAGAGGGGAGAGGGGAGAGGGGAGAGGGGAGAGGGGAGAGGGGAGAGGGGAGAGGGGAGAGGGGAGAGGGGAGAGGGGAGAGGGGAGAGGGGAGAGGGGAGAGGGGGGAGGGGGGAGGGGGGAAGGGGGAGGGGGGAGGGGGAGGGGGGGAGAGGTGAGAGGAGAGGGGAGAGGAGGGGAGAAGGGAGGGGGGAGAGAGGGGAGGGGAGAGGAGAGAGGAGAGGAGAGGGTGCTGCACCAATGCAGGAAAGGTTTGGACCCAACGGGTCCACTTGGCCTAGTTGTGCCTCTAAAACTAAAACTAATGATGGGAATACAGGTCTAGGACTTTGTTTGAGTAGGATGTACAATTTCTGGCACATACATAAATGGCTAATCTTTTTCTCAGAGCAAGTAAAATAAATTAAATCAGCTTTAATTTTTCATTATGTTATGAATAAGTTAAAGTACATGCAATGGAGGAAGTCACAAGCTCCAGCTCAATGTGATTAAGCCAGTCTGTTTCAGCTATTGATGGAAAACATCTTGCATTTATTCATGTTAGTCCTCTCATTTCCCCTGCTTCATTCTCCCTCACTCACTAACTCTCCCTTCTTCTGCAACATGTATTTCCACCATTCCTTGGTTGCTTTCAGGATCTCTTCCCTTTCCTGTGTCTCTTATTTTACCATCTCTCAGGCTGATCGTGATTCCATTTTGCCTCGTTCAGTTTTTATTTTTTGTCTTCTCATTTTTTCTTCAGTTCTCCCTTCCCCATCATTTATGCCTTCTATTCTTCCTTTACATATCCTTTCCCCATTTCTCCTTTGGCCTTCGACAACCTTTTCCTGTACTTTTTCCACCTTGTTGCATGTTGTTAACACCAACAATTCACCACCTCCTGAACCCAGTGTCAAGAATGTGTTCTGCTTTAATTTCTGCTGCAAAAATATCCCCAAAGGTTCATACCCGTGACCAATCAATTAGCATGTTTTTGCCATTTGTTCCTGTATCTGTTAGCATGATCAGGTGGAAACAAAAGATCTTGTGTTTGAGTTCAGTTTATTGTCACGTGTACCGAGGTACAGTGAAATGCTTTGTTGCGTGCTAACCAGTCAGCGGAAAGACAGTCCATGATTACAAACGAGCCATCCAAGGTGTATAGATACATGATAAAGGGTATCACAAAAACAACGTTTAGTGCAAGGTAAAGTCCAGTAAAGTCTGATGAAAGATAGTTCAAGGGTCTCGAATGAGGTAGATCGTAGCTCAGGACAGCTTTCTAGTTGTTGGTAGGATGGCTCACTATTGTTGGGACTATTCAAAGAGGTGTGCTTGAGGTATCCCACAAGCAATATCATTATACCCGAGTTTCATTGCTGTTATAGGATTTTGCTTTTGCCAAATTTGATCCAAGTGCAAACAGTTCGAAAATTTCTGACGCAAAACATCAATCAATTCCCTCATATTTGAGATGTAGCATGAAACCAGGCCCTTTGGCCCACCGAGTCCATGCCGGCTATCAATCGCCCGTTCACATGAGTTCTAACCTACAAACCTGCACGGCTTTGGGATACGGGAGAAAACCGGAGTTCCTGGAGAAAACCCACGAGGACACAGGGAGAACGTGCAAACTCCAGACAGACAGGATCCGAGGTCAGGATTGAACCCAGGTCTCTGGCACTTTATTAACTTTAATGTTTAACAATGCCTATAGTTCAGTTTAAATGCCTGTAGTTTAGGTACTAATGCCTATTAGCTGCTGCCTGACCCACTGAGTTACTCCATCACTCTATCTTTTGCTCAAGATTCCAGCATCTGCAGTTCCTTGTGTCTCCAAAATACTGCAAAATACAATAGGACATGCTCAAGTAATGAAAGTCACTCCAGGGCGGCACGGTAGCACAGTGGTAGAGTTGCTGCTTTACAGCGAATGCAGCGCCGGAGACTCAGGTTCGATCCTGACTACGGGTGCTGCACTGTAAGGAGTTTGTACGTTCTCCCCGTGACCTGCGTGGGTTTTCTCCGAGATCTTCGGTTTCCTCCCACACTCCAAAGACGTACAGGTATGTAGGTTAATTGGCTGGGTAAATGTAAAAATTGTCCCTAGTGGGTGTAGGATAGTGTTAATGTGCGGGGATCGCTGGGCGGCACGGACTTGGTGGGCCGAAAAGGCCTGTTTCCGGCTGTATATATATGATATGATATGATATGATAAGTCTGGTTAGTTTAACTTACACCTTAACGGATATGAAAATATTACATCTTACTGATACCCTTGACGCTACTTTGTCTAAATTACTATTCTCACAGGGCCTCCATATTGTTTGAAGAGTTGGCTTGTACACCCCTTCCCCTTTGAGTTCAGACTGTAACAAACACAGTCAAATGTACAACACTCAGAATTAAATAAGGCTGTCAAACAGCAGTAGATTAAAAGCACTGATCCTGCCGCCTGTTTTTAATTATTGCAAAGATGTAAGAAGAGCAAGACAAATCTATTTATGCCTGATTCCATCTTCTTTTGTATTTTCTCACCGATTTCAAAATAAAGCAAATAGAAATGATTAGAGGCAATTTCTCTCGTTGCAGAATTCTGTAAGATGACAGCACACTTGACAACAGATACAAAGAGGCTTTCTTTCCAAACCTGTTTATGGTTTTACCATGATAACAAATAAATACTCCACCACAGGAAATATTACAAAGGAAGGAACAACACTAAGATTCTGATGAAAAATATTTGTTTGGGACAAGTCCAGGATGAACAACTCTTTCTCCTATTGTCCTTAAGAAGATAGTGGTGAGCTGCCTGCTGGAACTGCCTTCACCCTTCTGGTGAAGGTATTCTCACAATGCTGCCGGGTAGGGAGTTCCAGTTTAATTGTCATCTGCACTGGGGTTGGACCAATGAAATAATTTATATATACACACACATACAGTCTCCTAACCACATCTGTAGGAACAAAATGCTATAGTAACTCAGCAGGACAGGCAGCATCTCTGGAGAGACGGAATGGGTGACGTTTCGGTTCAAGACCCTTCTTCAGATCACATCTGCCTACATCTGATTCATATCCCTCCACTCCCTGCATGTACACATACCTACATAAAAACCTCTTAAATGCCGCTGTTATATCTGCCTGCACCCACCATTCTCTGTATAGAAAAAACTTGCCCCAACATATCTCCTTTAAACTTTGCCCCTCTCACCTTAAAGCTATGCCCTTTCGTCTTGGGAAACAAGTCCTGACTGTCTTCCCTATCATGGGGTACTCATAATTTTATGTACACCTATTGACTCTTCCTTTCAATTCTCTTCCACCTAAAGGAATCAGCGTAACTTTTACCCGATGCTGTATCAGACACAATACCCTAGAGATAGTTCACATTGCAGATCAAAAAAAAGTATTTCCTACACCTCCCAAGGGAAATCTCAACTTGGGTAAAGCGAGGAAAACTATTTTTGTTCTAAATTAACTTCTGATCTGTTGTTAAATCATTGCTGAATCGTCAACATACATCAGAGTCTCCTGTGATCTGACCTTAAGCAGATGATGGATCAGGAGACTTGGTTAGAGCAGGCAATATTTTCAGAGTTATAAGTGTGTAAGGTTACAATGGAGAGAACTGTCCTGCATTGGGTTATCTTAATCTTCAATTTCAAATAAAGCATCACAGGTGTTCCACTTCAATCTCTTCATTATAAAGCTAATATGAAAAACAAGTATACACTTTAAACCTTTGCCTTTGTAATTATGTACTCACTGAACTATATCTGTACAATACTTTCATGAGAGGAATTAATTATATTGCTATTGCACATGCTGGCATATGTATTTCCTGCATATCCTGGATTGGTAATAAGCTGACAACCTAACCTGATCCCTCCAAATCAATTTACATCAGGCAAAATGGCACATTTCCTTGAATATCATTTTTGAATGATTCAAAGTTGGGAAGGTATGTGGAGTTTCCCCTACTTGGTGGCTCCAGTACAGTGATATCTATTCACAGAACCTGGTATTCATGTCCACTAGTTTACATCCTAAAAAGGACAAGTCAGGTTTGATTTTATTGGGATGCATCGCAGCCATGCTTGCGAACAGCTCCGTCCAAGGGAGCAAACAATTGCAGAGGGTTGTGGATGCAGCCCAGACCATCAAGCAAACCAACCTCCCTTCCACTGACTCTATCTACACTTCACGCTGTCTTTGTAGCGCTGCTGCCTTACAGCACCAGAGTCCTGGGTTCGATCCTGACCTCGGGTGCTGTCTGTGTGGAGTTTTCTTGTTCTCCCTGTGACCGCGTGGTTTTTCTTTGGATGCTCAGGTTTCCTCCCACATCCTAAAGATGTGTGGGTTTGTAAGTCAATTTACAGAAGAACTGTAAATTGCCCCTAGTGTGTAGGGAGTGGAGATGAAAGTGAAAGAACATAGAATTGATTGCTGGTCAGCATGGACCCAATGCATTGAAGTGCCTAACTCCATGCTGCATCTCTAAAAACTAAAACAAAACTAGTCATGTTCAGGTGGAATTCGCATCTGCCTAGTGAATTGTCATCGGTCTCTGCCAATGCCATACAAATCACGGTTAGGTGTAGATTTAACCAATTACTCACCAGTCTTGTTCCAAAGTGCAATGAAAAAAACTTGAAGCTCATGTAGCCAACAGTGACTGAGATTTTAATGGCATTGTAAGTCTTAATTACTGCTGAAATGACCTCGATAGCCTCAGAAAAATAAATTTGAAATTACGGTATCTCAAATTCATAAGAAAATTAGTGTTGCAGATTAAGATTATAATTCATTTTATCCTGTTTTTTAAATTAAAATTCTCCCTTAATCTTAAATACATATCTCATTTTTATTGCTTTCACTGCTATGATTTAAAAATGTAATTTGTGTATCCAACTTACTTGCTTCACAAAATTGGAAGATTCTTCATGACTCAGTGGTATTGAACTGGGTCATCAAGGAAAAATTAAGTGGGCTGGTTTAAAAAAAAGATATAGCATGGAAACATTCCCTTGGGCCCATCGTGTCTATGCTGGCCATTCGTTGCCTGTTCACATTAGTGCAATGCATCCCACTTTCTCATCCACTCCCAACACACTGTTGGCAATTTGCAGAGGGCCTATTAACCTTCAAACTTTCACATCTTCGGGATGTGGGAGGAAACCGGAAGAAACCCATGCAGTCACAGGGAAAACATGAAAACCACAAAAACAGAACCTGAGGCAAGACCGAACACATGTCCCTAGCGCTGAGAGGCATCAGTTCTGCCACTGTGCCACCACATTGACTTCTGGATACTAACAGCTTTTGGCCGTGTGGCATCTGCTTCAATCAAGTCACCCCCGTGGCACCAATCCTGAACTGAACACTTGCTTCGCTCTCTTCACCCATCTCCATGAACCTATCAAACCCCCCCCTTGACATCACCTTGCTTGGAAAGGAGTCCACCAACAGCCGTGCTTGCCTCAACTACCATAACTGCAACTTGAAAAGAAGAAACATGAAACAAAAGCAATAAGCCCACCACTTCCTTCACCCTCTGAATATTAACCGCAAGGAAAATTAAAAATTGACTGACTGGCTACAAACCTTAGAGTATTGCTAAAGTTGATTGAATCAAATGGTTATAAATTGCCCAGCATCAAAAACACTGAATGAATGAGATTAAAAACATTCTTTTCCAACATCAATTTTCTGTAAATTCAGAATGACATATATATAATGAAGTTTTCACCTTTATACATAAAAACATTGGTTTTAAATTAGAACTAAAATGTATTATGGAAATGTTCATATCTGCACATATTTCAAATCACACCATTGGAGTAATTGCAAAAATCCTTTGACGTGAAGACTCAATGAGATTGATTCTGAAATTGATTCTGATCTTTTCTACAACTTGTCACAGATATTAACCCTACTTTTATTTCCCAAGTTTAAAGCACAGATTACAAAGCAAGTTGAGGTAAAGGCTGCAATCTTCTTCTTGGGAAGCCCCACAGTATTAAGGCCCAAGAACAATACAGCACAGGAATAATAATAATAATAATAATAATAATGCATTACATTTATATAGCGCTTTTATAAACACTCAAAGATGCTTTACAAGGTTTACTAAAACATAAAAGAAAATAAATAGATAAATAAGTAACCGAAGAGAAAAGGAAAAAGAAGGTGAGGTAACGGTCAGTGATTGAAGGCAGTGCTGAACAGGTGAGACTTCAGTGATGTTTTGAATGTGGTGAGTGAGGAGGAGTCTCTGACGGTTTGGGGTAGTGAGTTCCAGAGTGTGGGAGCAGCGATGGAGAAAGCCCTGTCCCCCCAGGATCTGAGTTTGGTCCGGATGGGGGGGGGGGGGGGGACAGGAGGTTTGCAGCAGCAGAGCGGAGGTTACGGGATGGAGTGTGTCTGTGGAGGAGGTCAGTCAGGTAGGATGGGGCCAGGTTATGGAGGGCTTTGTAGGTCATGAGGAGGATTTTGTACTGGAATGGGCCCTTCCGCCCACATTTGTGCCAAACATGATACCGTTTAAACTGATCTCATCTGCTTGTACATGATCTATATCAATCTATTCACTGAACTTCCAAGTGCCTATTTAAAGGACTCTTAAACAACACGATCACAGCTGCCTCCTCCACCACTTCTGGCAGCACTTTCCAGGCCCCCACCGTTCACTGTATAAAAAACGCCCTGCACACATCCTTTAAACATTCCCCTTCCCACCTTACAGATAAGCCCTCCATGTTGGACATTTACACCCTGGGAAAAAGGTTCCGACTGTCTACCCTATTTTTATACAATTAAATAATAATTTTATATAATTATATAATGACTTTACATCATTCTATCAAGCCTTCCCTCACCCGATTCAGACTTGCTTCCTTTCCAGCAGTGTTGATTGTTGCAGGCAACAAGGCAAATGTGGGATCTGCAGACTCTCCTTGAAAAAGGTGTTTGATGGTGGTGGGGCAATATCAGAAGCAATATGCTTGTATCACCACTTATATGGGACTTGCATGTTTGCCTAACAAACAAATGTGAGGGTCTCAATATCTTCCCATTGTGCCTTTTCCATTTTAAGCAGCCATGGGCCTGGGATTCCCACATCACTGAGGATATTACACTCTTCTCAAGAGTGTTTGGTGTATGTGAAGGATTTCCTCTGTTGCATCACCGCCTGCAATGACAGAATATTGGGGCAGCACAGTGGTGCAGCGGTAGATTTGCTGCCTTGCAGCGTAAGATACCAGAGCTCAATCGTGACAATGGATGCTGTCTGTACGGAGTTTGTACGCCCTCCCTGTTACCGTATGTGTTTTCTCCGGGAGCTCCAGTTTCTTCCCATATTCCAAAGATGTGAAAATTTGTAGGGGAGAATGCGGGGAAGAGTGCAGACATTAGTCTGACTCGGTGGATTTGGGTGATCATGGGCAGATGTGACTGGTAGTACTTCTCCAATGATTTCAGCTGGTAGCCCATATCTTAGACAGCCAAGATATCCTGGTGCACTGGAGATGTTGGTGAATTTCATCTGTATCTGCTCGGCTCATTTCATGGTCCTTCATGTAGCCAGGGTAGCTGGTACAGTGTCCTCCATAATGTTTGGGACAAAGACCCATGATTTATTTATTTGCCTCTGTACTCCACAATTTGAGATTTGTAATAGAAAAAATCACACGTGGTTAAAGTGCACGTTGTATTTTATGGAAGTGTATTTTTATACATGTAGAAATTACAGCTGCGTTTAGACATAGTCCCCCCATTTCAGGGCACCATAATGTTTGGGACACATGGCTTCACAGGTGTTTGTAATTGCTCAGGTGTGTTTAAATGCCTCCTTCATGCAGGTATAAGAGAGTTCTCAGCACCTAGTCTTTCCTCCAGTCTTTCCATCACCTTTGGAAACCTTTATTGCTGTTTATCAACATGAGGACCAAAGTTGTGCCAATGAAAATCAAAGAAGCCATTATGAGACTGAGAGACAAGAATAAAACTGTTGGAGACATCAGCCAAACCTTGGGCTTACCAAAATCAACTGTTTGGAACATCATTAAGAAGAGAGCTCTGGTGAGCTAACTAATCGCAAAGGGGCTGGCAGGCCAAGGAAGACCTCCACAGCTGATGACAGAATTATTCTCTCTAGAATGAAGAAAAATCCCCAAACACCTGTCCGACAGATCAGAAACACACTTCAGGTGTGGAGTACAGAGGCAATTAAATAAATGATGGGTCTTTGTCCCAAACATTATGGACGGCACTGCAGTTGTCCCTTGCTTTGCCTATGGTTTGACCTTTGCTTTGCCTATGGTTAATATAAAGGACCATTTCCTCATGTGGCTTTTACATCAAGATCACAATCACAATAATACTTGATCAGCCAAGTATGTTTTGCAACATATGAGGAACTTCATTTGCCATACAGTCATAACAATAAAAAGCACCAGGACACACAAAATACATTTTAACACGAACATCCACCACAGTGACTCCTCCACATTCCTCACTGCGATGGAAGGTGAAAAAAAGTTCAATCTCTCCCTTCTTTGTCCTCCAGTGATCAGGGGCCTCTAACCTTCCGTTGACGGGACGATGTTGACTCCTGTAGCCAGAGGCGGGCCTTCCTCATCAGTGCGATCCAGCTCCTGCATCGGAGGGGGGGGGGGGGGGGTTCAGCTCCCATGTGCCAGGTGATCAGACCCCGGATCGGGGCTATTGAACCTCGTGCGGCTTTTCGAGCTCCTGACCGGTCTCAACCCGAGACTGCGAGCTCCACGATGTAAAATCCACAGGCCGCGGTTGGAGAATCGATCCCAAGCAAGGAATCGCATGCTCAGATAGTAAGTCCACGCCCCGCGGGGGTTCAAAGTCAGTCCCAGGCAAGGCCTCCAGCTAATATAATGTTAGGCCGCAGAGCGACCGGTGATGCGATCCGGAAAGCAATCGCATCTCCGGCAAGGTAAGAGATTGAAAAAAAGTTTCCCCCCGACCCCCTCCCCCACATAAAACAAACCAGAGAACACAAACTTTTAAAACGTACCAAAAATAACAAAAGAGTTCGAAAAGGACAGACTGTAGGCGAGGCAATTATTGTGCGGCGCCCCCTGGTGGTAAACTGACTTGGAGCTCAGCAAATACATATTATCTGCCTACTGAGGTTGAGGTGACCTTGCTTCCAGAGTGGAGGCAACAATAATTTAAGTATTATTACATTGAAAAAGGGTTTCATTTTCATTGATAGTAACAATCCGTGGAAAGTCCGTCAGGGCTTTCTGGAGAAGGTCACAAAGAGCTGCAGTAACTTAATGCCTCAGACAGATTAATGGGAACATGGTTAGGTGATGTTTTGGGTCTGAAGAAGGATCCCGACCCAAAACATCACCTATCCACTTGCCTGACCCATTGAGTTACTCCAGCACTTTGTGTCTAACATTGTGTCCTTCTTCGTAAACCAACATTGGCAGTTCCTTGTTTTGACATTCGGGCTTTCTGGAAACCTGGCTTTAGGAACGACCATCTGAGCCCTTTTGGTCCTTACCCCTTCCTCGTTACTTGGGATGAAACCTTAATTTAGAATTTGAACCTCAGAGATGCAAACTTTATTTGTGGTCCTGGACAAAGCACTGTGGTAGGCAGGGAAAAGACAGCTCCCAGACCCTTCAAGCACACTCGCTTATTAACCTACTGAACAGTAAGTGCAGCTTAGAACATCACAAAATCATTCTTTGTCATGTATAACAAAGTGCAGGTTTATTCCACAGTATAGAATAGGGTCGGCACGGTGGCACAGAGGTGGAGTTGCTGCCTTACAGCACCAGGTTCCATCTTGACCTTGGGTGCCATCTCTACAGAGTTTGGACATTCTGCCAGTGACTGCGTGGGTTTTCTCCGGGTGCTCTGGTTTCCTCCCACACTCCAAAAACGTAAAGGTTTGTAGGTTAATTGGCTTTGGTAAAATTGTACATTGTCCCAAGTGTGTGCGTAGGATAGTGTAATGTTGGAGAGCGGGGATCGCTGGTCGGCGCGGATGCGGTGGGCCGAAGGGCCTGCTTCCACGCTGTATCTCTGAACCATACTAAAAGAATAATGACTAGTTTACAACTAGCTACACTTCATGTTAATTCAAATGATTTCCTCTGATTTCAATGGAGAAGGATGCTGTCAGCACAGCTTGTACAGGAGCTGAATCGACATCAGTATTAGCAGCTTTAAGATTTATGCATTGGACTACTCGTCCAACTTTGCTGTCAGTTTTACAAATTAATTACTTCTGCAGAAACCTTCCCATTGAAATTTGAATGACTAACCACTCAGAGCAGGATTATCTGAGGGGTTAATATCCTTGATGTACAGAGAAGTGATACCTGGAAAAGTGATACGTGATACATGAAGGGTTCCCATCCCATCCATAGGATCACCTATCCTTTTTCTCCGAAGATGCTGCCTGAGCCGCTGAGTTACTCCAGGGCTTTCTGTCTATCTTTTATATAAACCAGCATCTGCAGTTCCTTTCTACACAACTGAAATGGTATCTGATCCTTACTTCTACATAACAATCCAGGAGTAGTTCCTGCTTTCATAAATGCATTTCGCTTCCAGTATCTGTTTCTTGCCACAGTTATTCCACAACTACTAAAAGTTAAACCTTAATGTCAGATACTAGAAATCAGCACCGTTTAAAAACAAAATCTTGTTTCATGTAATTTACTGCTTCAGTCCCAGTACAAGGACCACCCTGCCTCTGCAGCAAAGACCACTGGAAAACTAAGCTTTTTTTTTCTTACACAAAAGGACACAAAGTGCTGAAGTAACTCTGTAGGTCAAGCAGCATCTCTGGAGAACTTGGATTGGTGACGACCTGAAACTTCTTCCTATCCACGTTCTCCAGAGATGCTGCTTGATCTGCTGAGTTACTTCAGCTCTTTGTGTATAAACCAGCATTTGTAGTTCCTTGTTTCTATACTTATTTTGTTATGTTAGTTGATCTCTAATAGAGAGAAAAAATTATGAAATATAATTCCATTTCTTGTTCCTTCCTCTTGGCTCACTTATCACTTTAGGGGTGGCATGGTGGTGCAGCGGTAACGTTGCTACCTTACAGTGCCAGAGACCCAGGTTTGATGCTGACTACAGTTGCTGTCTGTATGGAGTTTGTACGTTCTCCCTGTAACCTGCGAGGGTTTCTCCGGGTACTCCGGTTTCCTCCAAAGATGTGTGGGTTTTGTAGGCTAATTGGCTTGGTAAAAATGATAAATTGTCCCTAGTGTGTAGGATCATGCTAGTGTGAGGGGATTGCTGGCCGGCATGGACTGGATGGGCTGAAGGGCCGTTTCCACACTGTATCTCAAAACAAAACTTCCTCAGCCACTCTTTCTGACTTCATCTTTTCCTTACCACAGTTAGAACACTGGTTTGTCTCAATTTCTTTTCCTCGGAGTATTATTTTGCTGGTCCACTCTCTCGGCATGACCCAGTCACTCTCTGCCTCTTGTATTTTGTAGCCTTTTCCTTCTGGATTCAAATCTCCACAGTTCCAGTGTCAAAGGTAGGGCAGAAATCGATTGCCACCATTGCCCACTGTCTGCGATGCCCTAACAAGGTGGTATCTGCAGTCAGGTAACTTCAGAAGGAAATGTGAAACTCGCAGTGAGCGAATGTTGATCCAAATTTCTATCTTATGTTGTTATATGGCATCCAATGTCTGTGCTGAACTTTTCACATAGCCCCTGATCTCAAAGGAAATTGTGAACACTTGCTTATATAAACACAGGCTTCCCTTTCTGGACCTTGCAACATGCCAATGTCACCCAAACCTGCACATAAATAACAGAACAATGACAAAATCTTGTCTCAAAAAGTGTTGTTGAATGTGTAAACATTTATCACAGCATTTAGCATTTTATTTTCTACAGATTCACCCTAGAAAGCATTTTATATTCTACCGATGCACGTAGAAAACGTTTATCAGCATGCATCACAGCAATGGTTTGTAAATAGCTCTATCCAAGACCACAAGAAATTGCAGGGAGCTGTAGTCGTAGCCCAGATCATCACGCAAACCAACCTCCCTTCAATTGACTCTATCTACACTTCACGCTGCCTTGGCAAGGCCACCAGCATAATCAAGGACAAGTCTCACCCGAGTCAGGGACAGCTGTTATCAGGCAACTGAACCATCCTCTTATCATCTAGAGTAGTTCTAAATTCCCTTCTACCTCATTGGAGCATTTGAACTACTTTAATTAGACTTTATTGGACTTTATCTTGCACGAAATGTTGCAGCCTTTATCCTTTTTCTGTACACTGTGAATGGCTTGATTGTATTCATGTAGTCTTTTCTTTGGATAGCACACAACATCTTTTCACTGTACTTTGGCACATGTAACAATAATAAACTAAACTATGCTACAATCTTTCTCATATTAAAATATTTCTGTGATACTATTAGTTGATAAAACACTTCTGCAGTGCACAGTTAATTGTCTTCCAGCAGGTCAGCATGTTATACGAGAATTTTGCCCGAACAGTCAGTGACCCATAACGGCTATGTTTAAAAATCCATAGTGCTGTGTTTAAAGCCCATGGAGTGTGGGTGGTAGCACTATATTTAGAACCACAGCGCTGCAGCCAATAGCGCTATGTTTAAATTCCCAGTCGCTAAGCTGACAGCGCTCTGTTTAAAGCTTTGCGCACCGTCTGTAGCGCTATGTGTATTGCTATACGCGTCCACTCTGCAGCTGGTAGCACTGTGTCTTACCTTGCACGCCAGTCTGCGGCTGATCGTGCTTTGTTTCCAAAAGGGGGGGCTTTGCACGGATACAGTCCCCTCCCATTAGTTGTGGTTTGAATTTGGGAGCAGCGCTATTGGCCAAGACTTACCGGCGGTCATTTCAATAATTGATTTCTGCCTGTATAAAGGCAGGCGCCGGTAAGCCAGAAGGTAGTTCTTGGCGAGAGTCAAGTCAAGTCAATTTTATTTGTATAGCACATTTAAAAACTACCCAAGTTGACCAAAGTGCTGTACATCAGTTCAGGTACTAAGAACGAACATACAATGGCACACAAACATAACAGCACATACATAAACAGTTCACAGCGCCCCCTCAGAGGGCCCCAAACGCTAGGGAGTAGAAATAGGTTTTGAGCCTGGACTTAAAGGGGTCGATGGAGGGGGCAGTTCTGATGGGGAGAGGGATGCTGTTCCACTGGAGGGGTTCACCGACAGGCTGGGTCGCGATCAGCACCGCAGACGGCCAGGAGGGAGGGAGGTAGGTGTGCTGCTGTAACACGGGCCCTCGCGCATACCAAAATAAGTATTGCTTTTGTTCTCTCCCATGCCAATAAAACTGATTTGTAACTTAACAGATGAGTGAGCCTTTTTTCTGTTCCGCTAGACAGATCCTTGAACCTGGTCCCTTGTAAAAAAAAAATGACGCTTTTGATTGAAAGATACAGTGGGGAAACATGCCCTTCGGTCCACCAAATGTTTGATAAATATTACACAGAAGGCGTTTTGCTTTAGTTTAGTTTAGAGCTACTGCAAGGAAACAGGCCCATCAGCCCAGAGACCATCGTTTCCCCATTCACACTAGTTTCTATGTTATCCCACTTTCCCATCTACTCCTTACATACTAGGGATCATTTTCAGAGGTCAACCAGCCGACAATCTGCGCATCTTTAGGATGTTAAATGGTTCTTTACTGTCACGTATGCATTGCACAGTGAAATTCTTGTACCCAAATTTTTGTCAGAAGAAGCTGGAGCACCAGAAGGAACCCATGTGGTCGCGGGGAGAATCTCCACACAGACAAGACCAGAGGTCAGGAGTGAACCAGGGTCTCTGGCACTGTGAGGCAGCAGCTCTATTAGCTGTGCCACAGGTAAGTGGGTACATCACTCATATTGTCAATGGCTGTGACGTTTTGGATTATAGAGAGAGTTTGATACAAAGATTCACAAGGAAATCCATGCAGAGTGGATTATCCGTACAAAGTAAAACAGTGAGTAGCTTTTAAATCTAAATAATAGCTTGCATGGAAGTGCAGACAGGATTGATCATCTGGACTCAGGGAGATATATAAGTGCTTATCGCAGCTTATAATTAAGGGTTGAAGCCATGAAAGGTACGGGAATCATAGATCATATTGGAATACAACAGCTTGCAGTATTCTGCACCACACTTTTAGCAATATAAATATTTCAAACAGTTTGCAAAAGTCGCATTTGTATTGGCTTATTGTCAAGTTTGTTCATTTTAAATAAACATTTTTTAAGCATCCTTTTTTTTCTTCTTTTTCCCCCTTTATTTATTTATTTATTTTAAAATTATTTTATTGAGCTTCACAAAAACACAAATGAGAATTCATTTTACAATTATGCACAGTATAAGGGGAAGAAAAGAAAAAGACAAAAAAAAAAAAAACCATTAAAAAAAAAGTTTTCCGAGATTTATATGGTTTGATTGACAGTTTTGATAGTAGGTCAGTTGTACCATATCACATTACAATTACACTGGTTGCCAAACATTGCCATATATGGCCACAAACATGAAATACATTGTAAAGTGACATATCAGCCAATAGTCCCTGAAGCTGCCCTTCTTGCCATAAAATCTATATGTGTTTGCCATATTTTTTTTAAGTCCTGACTCTTGCATCTTATGTAGTAATAGATTTGGACACAATTTTTAAGCATTCTGACTCATGATGCTCGTGGTTGACTAATCTAATTTTACCCCAAACTGATGAGTTCAGAAGACACCAAACAGACCATCTGCCAACCATGGATATTATTGGTTCGTGCAGCTTAAGGAAGTTGGAGCATTGCGCAATATATTACACCTGTTGAAGCGGTTAACAATTTTCTACGCAACAGGAATAATAAATATGTAAATAGAAATGGTTGGATGGTTGAAAAGGGGGGGAAAAAGCAACATTCATATGGCATGTGTTCAATTAAGATTGACTGCAAACATCGGCAAAATTATATTAGAAAAGAGACGAAAATGCAATATGTCTCTCCTGGCAGTGCCTCTCAAAAATGTCAGATTCAACTAAAAGCTAATTATTGCAAACATCTTTCAAACCGGCAACATTCTAACCAAAAGCTGCTCACAATATTCCTACTACTAAGTACCCATAATCTGGCTGTCTGTTAACTGCACAGATTGGTGTAAATGAGGTACATTAAACAAATGTAAATCACCTGTTCTGATTCTTCTCAGCATTCTTCACCAGGAACATCTGCTGGGCAACACGGTGATCCCCACAAGCGATTTTATTGCAAGTTTTCTCGCAAGCCTCGTAGAGTTTTGCAAATATTGCGTAGCAAGAGGCTTGCTTCTCTCTGGACCGTTATTTCTGCTTAATTTAAAGTTTTACCGACCTCATGATTAACTCAGTTTAGAACCCAGTGCTTTCTTCTCTGTAATGTATTGATTTTGGCCATGCTATGTTTAGTTTAGAGATACAGTGTGGAAACAGGCCCTGCAGCCCACCCCAACCAGTGGTCACCTGTGCACTGGTTCTATCATACACACAAGGGACAATTTACAGAAGCCAGATCACGGGGAGAACGTACAAACTCCGTACAGACAGCACCCGTAGTCAGGATCGAACCCGGGTCTCCGGCGCCGCATTCGCTGTAAGGCAGCAACTCTACCGCTGCGCCACCGTCAGAAATGACAAGTTGAATATTTTCACCAACTTGCCTCACAGCAAATAAACTGAAGGGGCTTAGCGACTCAATGCTTTTGCAAGTACAGCTATCCCATCCCCATTCTCCATCCACAGGAAAGGTAGGAGGCCAATTAGGATAGGTTTGTAATAAAAAGGAAGTGTAGGTGCTGGGTTATACCAACGATAGACACAAACAGAAGGAAAGATAACTAGCTTTTAAAAAAGTGCTGGAATAACTCAACAGGTCAGGCAGCATCTTTGGAGGAAAATGGATTGGTGACGTTTCAGGTTGGGAGCCTTCAGACTGAGAGTAGGGAGCAGAGGCATAGAAGAACTGGAAGCAAAAATCCAGGACAAATCAGGGCTGGCAACAGATGACCTCAGGCAGAGTGCTTCCCTGCTAGTCCAATTGTTGCCAGGGACGGTATGATCCCAAGTGGGATACATCGTTGTGAACTGTGGAACTGGTTAACCGACTTTTAATGGAGGAAGGGGGCGGGGAGGGGGAAGGGGGCGGGGAGGGGGAAGGGGAGCATTTGTATACATTACCTAAAATTTAAAATTATTAAATAGGTAAAATGGTAACAATAAAAATAGCCAACAATTGGCCTATCAGGAAACTA
This sequence comes from Rhinoraja longicauda, assembly GCF_053455715.1. Classification (NCBI taxonomy): domain Eukaryota; kingdom Metazoa; phylum Chordata; class Chondrichthyes; order Rajiformes; family Arhynchobatidae; genus Rhinoraja; species Rhinoraja longicauda. The sequence goes on along the minus strand of NC_135963.1, from coordinate 36,893,686 downwards.
CCCTGCCTAAGGTAATCTGACACCTGCCATGATTTGGTCCTGGTCTTTTCTTGCCTCCATTCCCTGTCCGCCCCTACATTCAGTCTGAAGAAGGGTCTCGACCCAAAATGGCACCTCTCCATTTTCTCCAGAGATGCTGCCTGACCCGCTGAGTTACTCCAGCACTGTATGTCTATCATTAGGATAGGTCTATATCTGTTCTGGAAAACTTGCTAACCGCTTAACCGTGACTCCTCAATTCATCCAGTAAGGCTAGCGATCTAATAATGTTAATTCGACTGCTATCCAGGGATTTCGCCTTAATTTATTCACTAATTCACAGTAACCTCACTTGCAATCCCAACAATAAGGTAAAAGTCAGCAATTACATTAATGAAGAGCTGAAGTCATATTACTGCATGGACTTTGCAAAACATTTGCAAATTACATTGGTCAACAATTAATTGCTTGCTGATCCTAACTACACCTATATAAATCAATTAAAAACACATATATTCAATGCTTAACATTAATTGCTGACTGTAGTCAATAAATTGTTTTTAGCATTTCTAGCCCAACTTCAAACATGAAGATTCAGCAAGATGTGGTTTATTCAACCAGTCAATGATAAAGGACTCAGTTTAAATAAACAAACACAAATTGTTGGAGTAATTCAGTAGGTCTGGAGCATCTCTGGAAGACATGAATAGGTGATGTTTTGGGTCGGGACACTTCTTCAGACAAGTGTTATCTATTCATGTCTTCGAGAGAAACCACCTGGATTGCTAAGTTACTCCAGCACTTTGTGGGTTATTTTCAGTAAACCAGCATCTGCAGTTCCTTGTGATTTCAGTTAAAATTGAATTGATTGGTCTTGATTATTAGTTATTGAACCGATTAGTCTTTTGATAATCAGTTTGATCAGTAAGGGTGTCAAGGGTTATGGGGAGAAGGCAGAAGAATGGGGTTGAGAGGGAAAGAAAGATCAGCCATTATTGAATGGCAGAGTAGACGCAATGGGCCAAATAGCCTAATTCTGCTCCTGTGCCTTATGAACATGGATAAATTAAGCTGGGTAATGGTGGTGCGACAAAGATGGGACATTGGATGATAAAAATATGCAGCTATATACTAGATCAAGCGAGTTGAGCTGGAGTAAGCTTTGACACGGACATTTCCCTTTTTTGTGTCTTTAATTTAAACCCAAGCAGATTCAATGTAACTCACTGCCTTGAGTTTCGATTTTAACTTCACTGAAAATATTAACGCTGAACGTGACATTGATTTTAGATTAATCTGCGGAATGCAGCTATTCCCCATATGTCCAAACCTTGCCCTAATGTGTTTAGTCAGTCCACAGCTCCATCAGAATGTATGCAATGCCCATTATGTCTGACATTCAGCTGTGTACATTTATACCATTGGGTACACATACAACAATCCACGATAGGCATTTAACAATTAAACCATCAACTTAGTCTTTTTTATCATATTCTCCTGCTTTGTTTTTAATTGGATTGATGTTTGCATGCTTTGTGCCATTTGCACAGATTATTACCTTTGTTATTCTGCTTTTTACTTTGAACCCTGGCTGCTTACATCCCTTAAATCAGATAAAACTGCCTTCTTTGTTGTATCTCTATTGCTGGTTCCTATATGGACTAGAGAAGACTTTCCCTTTCCAAACCAAGTTTCTCTGCAACCTAAAGGGAAGATGTCCTTAGCCATGGTACCAGGAAGCCAATTCCATCTTTGGGACTTAAGCGTGAAGTACAAGAACTGAGACAATCCTACAGATTATATTGCGCACTTCCACATCCAGCTGTAGTACTTGAAAGTGGGAGGGAACCGGAACTCCTGGAGAAAACCCATGCGGCCACAGGGAGAATGTACAATCACCATACAGACAGCACCAGTAGTCAGGGTCGAACCGGGCACTTTGTATCCTTTTGTACATTAACCAGCATCTGCAGTTCTTTGTTTCTACATGGTTACAGGGAGAATGTGCAAACTCCACACAGACACCACTCAAGGTCAGGATCAAACCTCTACCAGTTGCACCATTGTGCTGCCCCATGCCACTATGCAGATTTACTTAAACACCCATATTCTGCAGCCTCAACATTATCTGCCTACCTCAGTTACCAAAATTGTTTTAATTTTTCAAATATAATGGACTCCACCCTGCCCACCCCACAAAACCTGCTCCTTTACCAGAATCAGTGCATTCTATTACTTGCCTTAGCATAACCCATAGACTTGTACGAACAAATAACTGCAGATGCTGGTTTATACCAAAGGTGACATTTCAGGTTGCAACCCTTCTTCACAGTGTAGAACTTTGTGGCTCCCCATAGACTTGTGTTCCCGCACTGCACAAGTTCTCAGTCAACAGACAGTTGTCAACACTCCAGGCTGGTAACTTAATTACATAGCAGGCTACTTGTTTACTACTCTATATTGCTCAACTGCAAATAAAAATTAAGTTAATGAAATCCAATTCATACACCAAATTAACAAATAAATATTTAAAACTTAATCATCCCCTCCCGACTACACAGTCATTGCACAATGATGATCAGTCACACAACACTATCCTCTCCCACATCAACTCCATTTACAATTCATGTTGTGACAGGAAAGCAGCCACCATAATCATGCACCATTTACAGCTTGGTCATTCCCACTTATCCACTTTCCTGTTGGGCGGAAGAATCGAAAACTTGAAAGCATGTTTGCTACCAGATTTAGAAACAACCTTACTGTTATCATATTACTGAATGGCCCTCTCATAGGCTAAAAGTGTAGTCTCAATCTCCCAACCTACCAGCCTCACCATTGTCTTGTACAACTGTAACATGACCTCCCAACTTCTACACTCAATGCTCTGAATGATGAAGGCCAAGAAAGATCTTCTTGAAAACCCTATCTACCTGTGACGCCACTTTTAATGAACTAGGTACCCGCACTCCTAGATCCCTCTGCTCGACAACATTCCCCAGAATCCTGCCTTTCACTGTGTAGGTCTTGCCCTCATTAGACCTATGAAAAACTTTGTATTAAACTCCATCAACCATTCCTCAACCTGGCTGCCCAACTGCTGCCACAGTTTAAGAATAAGGGGTAGGCCATTTAGAACGGAGATGATGAAAAACGTTTTCAGTCAGAGAGTTGTAAATCTGTGGAATTCTCTGCCTCAGAAGGCAGTGGAGGCCAGTTCTATGAATGCTTTCAAGAGAGAGCTAGATAGAGCTCTTAAGGATAGCGGAGTCAGGGGGTATGGGGAGAAGGCAGAAATGGGGTACTGATTGAGAATGATCAGCCATGATCACATTGAATGGTGGTGCTGGCTCAAAGGGCCGAATGGCCTACTCCTGCACCTATTGTCTATTGTCTGATCAAGATCCTGCTGCAATTTTTAACAATTATTTTATCTTGGTCCACAAACAAAGCCTCTCTAATGAGAACTTGATGTCTATACAATTAAGGGAAATTTATAAATATAATAATAAAAATTGATGAATCATTTTTCAAAAAAGGTTGTACTGGAAAACAAAGTTGAAAATCAATAATGCACGACAATCTGGTGGCTAAAAAATCATTAGTTATTGATATCCTTGTGTGTTTTGAACTTGAAAATGTAGAAAAATATAATAAAAGGTTAAATCAAACAGAATTTATGATGCATCCTGAATCAGGGTGAGGTAATTATATCAGTGAATGATTCATCTGGCTCCATTAGACCACTGAGCTTAATCTAGCAAGGAGAATATCCAAATTGTCTGCATTTAACCACACAATTACCTTCACACATCATTTTTATCTCCAGTAAATCTGATTTCTGTTGATCTTTTATTAGATCATGGTTCTTTTATCAGTGACGAGTCATGTGCAGACAGACAATGCAGTCCACGGATCGCAAGAGGATACGACGACAAATTGATATGGGCAGTCGGGTGGTGCAGCAGGTAATGCCGTTACCGCATAGCTCCAATCACAAGGGCTCATTCCCGACCTCAGGGCAGACATAGAAACATAGAAAATAGGTGCAGGAGTAGGCCATTCGGCCCTTCGAGCCTGTACGCACCGCCATTCAATATGATCATGGCTGATCATCCAACTCAGTATCCCGTACCTACCTTCTCTCCATACCCCCTGATCCCTTTAGGCACAAGGGCCACATCTAACTCCCTCTTAAATATAGCCAATGAACTGGCCTCAACTACCTTCTGTGGCAGAGAATTCCAAAGATGCACCACTCTCTGCACCGACATGTCCCATCTACACTAGTCCCACCTGCCTGCTTATGGCCCATATATCCCTCTAAACCTATCCTATCCATGCACCTACCTAAATGTTTCTTAAACGTTGCAATACTGCCTGCCTCAACTACCTCATCCGGCAGCTCGTTCTATACATTCACCACCCTCTGTGTGAAAAAGTTACCTCTCAGGTTCCTATTAAATCTTTCCCTCCCTCACCTTAAACCTGTGTCCTCTGGTTCTTGATTCCTCTATTCTGGACAAGAGACTGTGCGTCTACCCGATCCAATCCATCTTGTAACTCTGCAAGTTTCCATGTGTGCTCCGTTTCTGTCCCCCCCCCTCAAATGTCCTGAAGATGCACTGGTAGATCAATTGGCTGCTGCACTTTATCCCCAATATCTGGAGAATTGGGAAGTTGATGGGTAAATTGGATACAGGAATTAAACAATTTGAATGGGACAAATAGGATTGCTCTGACAATCTGTATAGACACAATTGGCCGAATGACTTCTTCAGCATTTATAAAGAAGGAGGAGAAACAACAATGTTATTCTGAGGCTAATAAAAGATTATTTAGCCTTGACTCTCCATTTCCTCAAATTATTTATTATTGCATCTCATTTGGTTCTTATTTTTGGCATCCAGTGTCGATCCATCTCTCTCTCTCTCTGCAGATCAACCATGATTAGATGCAGGACTACATTATAATTGGTGGGATGTAAAGCTCCATTAAAAAAAAAGATGGAACTTAATTGTTTGTTAATGTCACTGGTTTACTGCCTCAGTCTTCAACATAACTGACATGATAACAGCCGACTTTCACACAGTCAGTGCGGGCAGGCATCCAGCATGATTGATGATGCTGTTTTATAAATGACAGGAGACTATTCCAAAAGATAACATGGGCATCATTGAAAGTAATAGAAAAAGCATTGTTCCAGCAGTCTGAATAAAATGACATTATTGTAATGGTGCTGACTGCAAGGTGATTGGATACCAATTTTCTTGTTCCTTTCGCACTCAAGTGCTTGAGTTTATCTAAATTGTATGTTGCAAGCCTCAGTACATCAGACTAACAGGACTGGAAGTAGTCCACAGCTCAGGGAGTACCTGCGGGTAGAGAAACAGTGGTGACAATTCAGGACAAAGACGCTTCCTCAGAACCGTAGATCCTCGTCTCGGTAGGGTCTCAACCCGAAACATCACCCATTCCTTCTCTCCAGAGATGCGGCCTGTCCCGCTGAGTTCCTCCAGTATTTTGTGTTGCCCTTCAATTTAAACCAGCATCTGCAGGTTTTCTACACTGTAGATCCTATGGTTTCAATTAGAACGGAAAACAATCGTCAGCTCGCAGGCCTAACCATGATCGGGTCTAAACCCAGAGATAATGGAGGGCAGTCAATTGAAGCTGCAGGTCAGAGCATTTTTAGCAGCTGCTTTGCTTGTCGAGGGGAAGAAAAAACAACTTCACTCCAAGATAAACACAAAATGCTGGAGTGACTCAGTGGGTCAGGTGGCATCTCTGGAGAAAAGGAATATGTGACATTTCGGGTTGAGACCCTTCTTCAGATTGAGAGTCCACCAAGAGTATTTGAATAAGAACAGGGTTTCTTACTGCAATTAGTTTAGGGAAACCAGTACAGCAAGGAAAGTGGCCCTTCCTTCTCTCAAGGTGGAAATATTAGTTACATAGAAACATAGAAACATAGAAAATAGGTGCAGGTGTAGGCCATTTGGTCCTTCGAGCCTGCACCGCCATTCAATATGATCATGGCTGATCATCCAACTCAGTATCCTGTACCTGCCTTCTCTCCATACCCCCTGATCCCATTAGCCACAAGGGCCACATCTAACTCCCTCTTAAATATGGCCAATGAACTGGCCTCAACTACCTTCTGCGGCAGAGAATTCCACAGATTCACCACTCTCTGTGCGAAAAAAAACGTTCTCATCTCGGTCCTAAAAGACTTCCCCCTTATCCTTAAACTGTGACCCCTTGTTCTGGACTTCCCCAACATCGGGAACAATCTTCCTGCATCTAGTCTGTCCAACCCCGTAAGAATTTTGTAAGTTTCTATAAGATCCCCCCTCAATCTTCTAAATTACCAGAAAGAACAGCTTTCAGGTGAGGGAGGGAAAGTTTAAAGGAGATTTGCGGGCAAGTACTTTTTGCATGGAGCGTGGTGGGTGTATGGAACAAGCTGCCTGAGATCGTGTTGGAAGCAGATATGATAGGTGTCAACCAGGTTTTTACAGAGGAACGTGGATATGCGAGAAATGGTGCAAATGGGTCACCTGCCAGCTCAGGAGATTAGTTTTATTTGACATCATGTTCAGCACAAACATCATGGACCGAATGACCCTTCTCTGTGCCGTATTCTTCAGAGAGTCAATGATAATTATTTCGGAGAAAGAGTAATCAGGAAAATATCTTTATAAACTGGGAGGTTAGAATGTAGAACAGATCCACACAGGACATTGAGATGTGTTTAAGATGAGGCGAGATGAATGGGGGAGGGAAGAGGAATGTGTTGGTAGGATAGGATAGATCAAGCCTGTGTGGCATTGAAATGACAGACTTATTAACCCCAAAGGAGTTCACACTTTGAAAAACAACTTGAAATGTGCATGAAATGAGACAAGCCATTGCCATATTGGAATGGTGAAAGAGCAAATGTAGACATTACACATCCACATTAATCAGTTGCAGTTTTGTCCTTGATTTCTTAGTGCAGGAAAGTGATCTGTTTCACACTTCTTTGCCTGAATACAAAAATAATGTTCCAGGCTCGTGGAGCTTTGGAAAAGCCCTGATGATAGGTTGCCATCTATCATTCTGCCAGCACCATCATCATCAAGCACTTTAACAGAACCAAGACAGAACCTCTCCTCTTTCCACAGAATTTAATCATGATAATAGGCACAAGGAAGTCGACATGAAATACTTCTGCACTCCAGCTCATCACTTGCTTTGTTGTTGAAAATAAGGAGGTATTTGTGCTGATGTCTGTGTTCCCAAAAGATTTGCAAATAAAATGTGGTGTGACCCCTTGATGTGAAGAAGGGCTGATGTGAAAGAATGGCACTCCTGGTATGAAGGAGAAGCTTATACAGTCCAGTTCTGATGAAAAGCATGTGTTAAAATCAGCCTCAAGGCTGACGCAGTTCAACTTCCTTATCATAAAGAGTAAAGCAGTACAGCACAGTAACAGGTTCTTCGACCTGTACTGTCCATGTTGAATATGAGCCCAGGTGAAACCAATTTCTTCTGCCTGCAAGTGATCCATGTCCCTCCATTTCATGCATATTCATGTGCCTATCTGAAAGCCATTCAAATGCAACTATCGTACGTGACTCCACCACCACCCCTGACAACATGTTGCAGGCACCCACTACTTTGCAAAATTAAAATTGCCAAGCACGTCTCCTTTAAAATTTTCCCCTCCCACCCAGTGTTGCAGTGGCAATTTTTTAGATGCCGGAGCTGTCACTGGTGCCGGGGCGGTGCTGTGGTGAGCTCCGGTAGCACTGCACCACTGCTCCGACCTTAAAGCTGTGTCCCCTGGCCTAGTCTTTGACATTTCTAGCCCAAGAAGAAGGGTCTGACAGTCTACTGTCATGGAGAATGGTGGGTGTCTGGAACACGCTGCCTGGGTTGGTGTTGGAGGCAGATAGGATAGTGGTATTTATGAGGCTTTTGTATAGGCAGGTGGAAATATTCCTGCGATGCATCTGATCATTTTACATACTTCTATATCACGTCTTCTCTCAGCCACCAACACTCCAAAGAAAACAAGCCAAGTTTGTCCAAGCTCTTGTTATAGTTAAGACCTTCGAATCTAAGCAGCATTCCAGTAAAGCCCTTCTATAACCTCTTATTGTTATTATTATAGAGACTTTTGAGGTAATGTTTCCATTTTTTGAGCTCTTATTCCAGAGACCTCCATCTCCGGGTCAGCATCTGAGCAAGACACTTATTCTTAGGAAGTGAGACGTGAAATAGTCAGTTCTTATCCATGATCAAATCGGTGTGATATGTCCTGTGATAATGTAACAGGAATCACAGGTAACTTTGAACTCATCTAACTGTATGTGACCATTGGATGAAAAGAATGAACTATTTACATCTGACTACTAAATACAATTAATAGGACAGATTTGGGCAGCACAGTGCCCACAGCAAATTTAAGGAAGGATATTCTTGCTATTGAGGGCGCGCAGCGTAGGTTTACTAGGTTAATTCCCGGAATGGCGGGACTGTCATATGTTGAAAGACTGGAGTGACTAGGCTTGTATACACTGGAATTTAGAAGGATGAAAGGGGATCTTATCGAAACATACAAGATTATTAAGTGGTTGGACACGTTAGAGGCAGGAAACATGTTACCAATGTTGGGGGAGTCCAGAACCAGGGGCCACAGTTTAAGAATAAGGGGTAGGCCATTTAGAACGGAGATGAGGAAATTGTTTTTCAGTCAGAGTGTTGTAAATCTGTGGAATTCTCTGCCTCAGAAGGCAGTGGAGGCCAATTCTCTGAATGCATTCAAGAGATAGTTAGATAGAGCTCTTAAGGATAGCAGAGTCAAGGGGTATGGGGAGAAGGCAGGAACGGTGTACTGATTGAGAATGATCAGCCATGATCACATTGAATGGTGGTGCTGAAGGGCCGAATGGCCTTCTCCTGCACCTATTGTCTATTGTGCAGCCATTAAAACAGCAGCCATTAAACAAGGAGGCAGGACTAAACCTGTGCTCGAAATGCTATCTTCATGCCAGGCAGACCAGATGGTTGATGATTGTCACTCTGGGAGATAGCATGGACACTCTAGTGTGGGTATTTTTAAAGCGGAGATTGATAGGTTTAGTAAGGGCGTCAAAGGTTATGGGGAGAAGGCAGGAGAATGGGGTTGAGAGGGAAAGATAGATCGGCTAGTTTTGAATGGTAGAGTAGCATCAACAGGCTGAATGGCTTAATTCTGCTCCTATGACTGATGAACTTATGACTACTCAAGACATAAAGTTGCACAATGCCATTCTCCAAAGGCATCTGCAGTCTTTTCCATGAAACATTATGCAACCCTTCAGTGTCCATTCTTGACCTGGTCTGCTCAAGAAAGCATATAAAGGCAGAGGCCAGGAACCAAGGGTGATGTTTGTATGGAATTAAGCACAAGTTAATTAACACGTTTGATTTTGAAAAATGATTTTATCAGGGTCTGTATTTGTCCTGTGGCGAAACAAATGTTGTGATAGTCTGTAGAGAAGGTTATTGGTGAAGGGAATAACACATGTGCAGTTCTGAGTATGCCTCTTCAGATTACCGATTTGAAAATTGTTTGGAGCTCCTTCTCAGCTCACCACAGCATTGTTGGCAAGGCTTTGCCACGTGATGGTGTTATTACCCTGCAAGCAGTGAATCATTACAGAACGTGACATCTATTCTCAGAGTAGCCCCTCCAAACAGCGCAAGGCAGCATCAGTTTATTTTAGACATACAGCATAGAAACAGGCCCTTTGGCACACCGAGTCCATGCCAACCTGCAATCCCCGTACACGAGCACTCTCCTACACGTGAGGGACAATTTTTCAACAATACTGCAGCCCGTTCCACTTCGAGAACCTGAGGACATGGGTTTAAGGTGAGTGGAGAAAGAATTAATAGGTGCCCGAGGGATAACATTTATTTTACACAAAGGGTGGTGGGTATATGGAATGAGCTGTCGGAGGAGGTAGTTGAGGTAGGTACTGTGGTAACATTAAAGAAACATTTGGACAGGTTCAGAAGGAACGGGCAGGTGGGATAGGTGTAGATGGGGCATGTTCATTGGCTATATTTAAGAGGGAGTTAGATGTGGCCCTTGTGGCTAAAGGGATCAGGGGGTATGGAGAGAAGGCAGGTATGGTATACTGAGTTGGATGATCAGCCATGATCATATTGAATGGCGGTGCAGGCTCGAAGGGCCGAATGGCCTACTCCTGCACCTATTTTCTATGTTTTCTATGTCTATGTTTTCTATGTCTATGTTTTCTATGTTGGTCGGCGTGGGCAAGTTAGACCGGCTGTACATTTCCACACTGTACAACTTATTTTTACCTACACATTCTCCACAGCTGTAACACCATATTCTACACTCTAGTTACTTTTTTTCTCTTTGCACTACCTGTTGTACTTGTGCATAGCTTGATTGTACTCATGTTTGGTATGATTTGACTGGGTGGCATGCAAGTGCGTAACAGATTATCACTGTATCTCAGTGCATATGATAAGAATAAACAAATACCAGTAGACTGTCACAGAAAAGACATTGTGACTGAGGTAAGGGTTACAGCTTCTAACCTGCTTTATAATGAGATAGTAGAATCTCAGAGTGTGGTGTGCAAGAAAGTTAACAGAAAGTTCCTGCCAAGTAATTTCGATTTTAGATTTAGAGATACAGCGCGGAAACAGGCCCTTCGGCCCACCGGGTCCGCGCCGCCCAGTGATTCCCGCACACTAACACTATCCTACACACACTACGGACAATTTTTACATTTACCCAGTCAATTAACCTACAAACCTGTATGTCTTTGGAGTGTGGGAGGAAACCGAAGATCTCGGAGAAAACCCATGCAGGTCACGGGGAGAACGTACAAACTCAGTACAGACGGCGCCGGTAGTCAGGATCGAACCTGAGTCTCCGGCGCTGCATTCGCTGTAAGGCTGCCAACAGTACTCAATATCATGAGGAAACGGCAATAGGTTTGTCATGATGCATTTCATCCTCTCGCCTCTGGCAAGGAGAATTTAAATCTTGGAGAGTAGGAAACCCCGAGTGACTTAATTATTTACTAAATAGCGGGAAAGTGAGCTGCAAAGTGCAGCCAATGGTGAACATAGAGTACAGCACAGGAGCAGGCCCTTCAGCCCACGATGTCGGCGCCCAACACAATGCCAAGTTAAACTAATCTCCTCTCCCTGCACATAATCCGTATCCCACCACATCCGTGCCTATCTAAAAGACATTAAATGCCTATATCGTGTTTACTTCCACCACCTCCCCAAGCAAGGCATCCCCAGACACCAACCACCCAAAAAAAACCTTGCCCCACCCATCTCCTTTTAATTTTACCCTCAAAGCTATACCCATTACTTTTTGATTTTTCCACCCTGCGAAAAAACTTCAGAATGTCTACCCTATCTATGCCTCCCATAAGTTCTATGAACTTCTATCAGCTCTCTCCTCAGCACCCAACGCCCCAGAGAAAACAATCCAAGACTGTCTGACCTCTCCATATAGCTAATACGTTCCAATATAGACAAGGACTCTCTTCTGCACTCTCTCTGCATCCTTCATGTAATTGAGAAACCAGAACTGCACAATACTCTGAACATGGCCAAGCCAAAGTCCAGTAGAGCAGCAACATGACATCCTGACTCTTATACTGAAAAAGAGTCTCAACCAAAAACATCACCAAGCCATGTTCTCCAGAAATGCTGCCTGATCCACAGTTACTCCAGCATTTTGTCTCTTATTTTGTAAACCAGCATCTGCAGTTACTTGTTTCTACTTCTGTATATCTTATTATCAATGCTCTGACCAAGCACCTTCCTTGCCATTCTACCTACTTGTGGTGCAGCTTTCAGGGAGCTATGGGCATGGACCCCAAGCCCCCTCTGTACATCAATGCTGTTCAGTGCCTAGCAACTTTTTCCTATAAATTCCAAAAGTGCAGCACCTCCCTCTTACTCAGAAAATATTGCTCTCAAATATCTCACATTTCAAGTATCTCCAGCTGCAGCTGCAGCCTGTAAGAATCCAAAAGCAGACAAGTGCATTGCCATATTCATGATAACAACTCCAGCTACTGTATCTGTTGTTCTCGGTGTAGGCTCCTATGTATCGGCGAGACCAAGCCCAGACTGGGTGATCGTTTTACTGAACACCTCCGCTCAGTCCGCCTTGTCCTACACAATCTACCGGGTTGCCAAACATTTTAACTCCCCTTCCCATTCCCATACTGACCTTGCTGTCTTAGGTCTCCTCTACTCTCAGAGTGAGGCCCAACGCAAATTGGACGAATAGTACCTCAAATTTTGCTTGGGCCGCTTACAACCCAGCAGTATGAACGTTAATTTCTCTAATTTCAAGTAATCCCTGAATTCCCTCTCTCATCCCCACCCCCTTCCACCCCAGTAATCCAACTAGTTGCACTGTTCGCTTCCCTGTATTCCCTCATTATCAGCTTTTCCCCAGCCAACAATTGGCCATTATGGGCTCCACCCTTCCTTGGTCATCTGCTGCAGGCCCTGATTTGTTCTGGCTTTTTCCTACTTCCATTCCCCCTCCCCCCCTACTTTCAGTCTAAAGAAAGGTTCTGACCGGAAACGTCACCCATCTTTTTCTCCAGAGATGCTGCCTGTCCCGCTGAGTTACTCCAGCGCTTTGTCAGTGCAGTCCAATACAGTACAATGAAGATGTAACTGCAGCGCAGATGGCTTTTTCACTGTTCCTCAGTGAGGGCAAGTTTAGATTAAACGCTTCCTGAAACTCCTCAATTTCATGACCAACTTCTGAGAGCCCCTCATTCTTTCTGCACCAGCTTGTGTCTGTTCCATCCCTTGGTTATACTGGGAAATGTCTCTGAAAGTGTTGGTTTATGCAAAAGACCACATCTAGAAATAATCCTTCAGCTAATTTAAAACCATGCCCTGTAGAAATCACAGAACATCTGTCGAACCACAACAACAGCTTTTAGACATCAAACAGCAGCTAAGCTTTGAGTAGTTGATGATCCCTTTGTATAATGCTGGCAGAGGATGCTTCCTACTGCTGAAATTTTGCTCAGCTGTGCAGAACACAAAAGATGCTGGCTGAAGCAGAGTACCAAAATGATGGTGCTGGTATCATTTCACAGCAATCCCAATGCTTGTCATACATCAGCCAAATGCTAGTGCGCAGGGTGATAACAGTACACCAACAGCCTCAGCCTGTCTTGCTTCACCAAATTGGCGTGTGGCTCCCAAATGCTTTTTAGAGTTCTAAACACATTAAGCAAATTTTGAACCCCTAAAGGTGCCAAATATGTTTTGTGCCACTAATTTCTTGCCACACAAACACACGTAGAAAGGTGGGGTTAATCAACTTGCTCTTAACAAAAGGAGAAACAGAGTTAAACTTTTAAATCAATGTTCCTTCAGCAGTTCTGATTGAGGATCTTCAACATGGAGCTTGAACTCTATTTCTCTCCACTCAAACGCTGCCTGACCTATTGAGTATTTCCAACCATTACTGTTTTTGTAAAATAGATTTGCAGCATCTGATTTTTTTCTTTTTTGATTTTTAAGTCCTTTTAAGAGCTGGATTTGACCTGAAAAGGAGGAATACTTTTACCAATGCATTACAATTCTACAACACGAGAAAAGTACAGAATTCAAAATGATATATTTTCTTTAAAATTAATAGGCTGACTCATTTACCAAGAAATAATTACCTCGGATAACATGCAGCAACTGTGGACAGATGATGTTTCAGGTTGGGATCTTTCTCCAGACAGGTGAGAAAGGGCAACTTAACTTGCTTCCAAAGTAATAAAGAGTTACCTATAATTAGAGCTAGAGGGCCGACTAGTTGAAAGACTCTGCATACTCTCTTCAAAACTTCCAAGAGATTTAAAACTTAACCAGTTGTAAACATATTTATATGGATCTTTCTCAGGCTTCGAATTGTTAAAAGTACCACTCCATGATACTCATCAATACTATTGAATAGCAACAACATGGAAGAAGACCAAGCTTGAAATTGGCATTTGTTCTCTCTTGATTAATAGAGATATCCATATTGCTTCATCCAATGGTCCGATGGGAGTAGAATCATCCCACCTCATAGTTGCCAATCAATAGTCTTAGGTCGTGAGCATGCAATTTCCTGATTTTTGCAGTTTACTTTGCAATCACAGTAGCTTCCTGTTGACAATTGACATACTTCCATTTGTAATAATCCTCAGATTGATGTTCGAATTACTGCCCAAGTCTGTCCCACCACAGTTCTCAGGCTTCAATTGGTTCCAAGCCCAAGGACTCAGGCAGAAATATACTTTCAAATTCTCTCCACAAAGAAGGAGAATCTGCTGAGCAGCATTTGTCACACTGACTACAAACATCATCCTTCATAAATAACAAGGTGAAATTAGGTGTGTCCCTCTGGTATAGGCTTGGATGAAAATGAATATTATTCCCCAGCTGCAGAGCATATTTCCTCCAATTGAGTGGCTAAATTAGTCATGCTGGTAATATTAACAATTCAAACTGTCTGCCCATTTTTAATTCCAGTTGTGCACATTCACTTGCTCTGATTTGTTGAGCTGATTGGCTAAACATCTGTTCCCCACCTGTTCCCTGATCAGTTCACCACGGTTCATCAAAAGCAGGGCTTCAAAATAACTTCAATATTCTGCTCTGCAAAAATGCCAAGAGATAAAACAAGATTCTTAAATCTCTTCAATGAATATATGTGCATTGAAGAAAAACATATTTTCTAAACATTCAAGGATTGAAACAGTTGAACAGCATAAGACAATTATTTCAATACTGGTTTCTCCCGCACATGCTTCCTATTGTGTGTGTACGTGTATCTTCTTACTTACAAATGTTCATTAGACCACAAGACATGGGAGAAAAATTAGATCATTCAGCCATCCAGTCTACTCTGCCATTCAATCATGGCTGATCTATTTTTCCCTCTCAACCTCATTCTTCTGCCTTCTCCCCGTAAACGTTGACACCCTTGCTAATCAGTAACCTACCAATCTCTGCCTTAAAAATACCCAATGACGGCCTCCACAACAATATTTTAGAATATAGAACAGTACACCACAGGAACAGATCCTTCAGCCCACAATGCTTGTGCCGAACATGACAGGTTAAACTAATTTCCTCTGCATGCTCGCGACCCATATCCCTCCATTCCCTGTATATCCATGTGCATATCAAAACTTCTCTTAAATGGCACTACTGTATCAGCCTCCATCACCACCCCCGGCAGTGTGTTCCAGGCCCCCAGCACCCTCTGTGTAAAAAAGACCTCCCCCTCATATCTCCTTTAAACTTTGTCCTTCCCATCCTAAAGCGATGCTCTCTAGTATTTGCACCCTGGGAAAAGTGCCCATTCATTTAGCACACAAGATATTTAATGTACATTTTATTTCTAATTACTTATCATTTTATAATGTGAAATGTGAGCTGCTTGTGAAACCTTAACTTCAAAAACGGCATTTATTTATTTAGGACTGAAGTCTGCTGTGAGGAAGTGATACCGCTTAAGGGAGCACAAGAAATGAGAAGGCCCCTTGTTAAATTGGTGTTTAGTAATATGAAGTATATTCAAATAGCGCTTTAATAAAAGATAGCAAAAGAATGAATGATATCAAATCATAACTAAACCACCAATTTGAGATAAAGAGTTTTGGGACATTAAACACTAATAGGAGATAATACAGTAAGTGCAACGGATCTCAGAAGACTTTCAAAAAGCCTTTGACCCATGCCCCACACAAGAGATTAGTGTGCAAAATCAGAGCACATGGTATTGGGGGTGGGGTGTTGACATGGATAAAGAACTGGTTGGCAGACAGGAAGCAAAGAATAGGAATTAACGGGTCCTTTTCGGAATAGCAGGTAGTGACTAGTGGGGTGCCGCAAGGCTCGGTGCTGGAACCCCAGTTGTTTACAATATATCTTAACGATTTAGATGAGAGAATTAAATGTGACATCTCCAGGTTTGCGGATGACACAAAGCTGGGTGTCAGTGTGAGCTGCGATGAGGATGCTACGAGGCTGCAGGGTGACTTGGATAGGTTGGGTGAGTGGGCAGATGCATGGCAGATGCAGTGTAATGTGGATAAATGTGAGGTTATCCACTTAGGTGGCAAGAACAAGGAGGCAGGTTATTATCAGAATGGTGTCAGATTAGGAAAAGGGGAGGTGCAACAAGACCTAGGTGTCCTTGCACATCAGAATCTGAAAGTAACCATGCAGGTACAGCAGGCAGAGAAGAAAACTAATGGCATGTTGGCCTTCATAGCGAGAGGATGCGAGTACAGGAGCAAGGAGGTCCTACTGCATTTGTACAGGGCCCTGGTGAGACTGCACCTGGACTATTGGGTGCAGTTTTGGTCTCCTAATTTGAGGAAGGACATTCTTGCTATTGAGGGAGTGTAGCACAGGTTCACCAGGATAATTCCCAGGATGGCAGGACTGACATTTGATGAAAGAATGGATCGACTGGGCTTATATTCACTGGAATTCAGATGAGAGGGGATCTTATAGAAACATAAAATTCTTAAGGGAAGGGATTGGACAGGCTAGATCAAAGATACTAGAGGAGCATGATAGACCACTCGACCCCAAAAACCATAGTATGTCATGGTGCCATTTTAGTAGGCAGAAACTTGCAGAAACAATTAAAAAGAAAAATAACAAAAATCTGTGAGTTGATAGATGAGATATATTCTGCATTTTAATGGTATCATCACACATACTGTTCCCCCAAAACACTGATTACACTGCGAGAGGCATAGCGAACGGTGGGTTTTGCCTACTAAAATGGTGAACGTTACATTGCTTTGCATACTACACTTTAGTAGAGATGAATTCATCGGAGTGGTCCATCTTGTTCCTCTAGTATCTTTGGGCTAGATGCAGGAAATGTTCCCCATGCTGGGGGAGTCCAGAACCAGTGATCACAGTTTAAGAATAAGGGGTAGGCCATTTTGGATGGAGATGAGGAAAAATGTTTTCAGCCAGAGTGTTGTGAATCTGTGGAATTCTCTGCCGCAGAAGGCAGTGGGGGCCAATGTATTGGATATTCTAGAGTTAGTTACAGCTCTTAGGGCTAATGGAATCAAGGGACATGGGGGAAAAACCAGGAACCGGGTACTGAATCTGGATGATCAGAAATGATCACAGTGAATGGCAGTCCTGGCTCAAATGGCCTACTCCTGCACATATTTTCTGTTTCTATGTTTCTATGAGTTGATGTGCAGTGGGACAATAGGGTGCAAGTTCAGAGCTCCTCAAGAATGGTTACATGGGTGCCCCTCTCATACCTGCCTTTATCATTAGCCCAGGCAGTGATCCAAGCACCCACCACCCTCTGTGCCTGTGAGAACTTTTGTACAATCACCTCTGCCTTACATAGTAACTAACCCCTCAAAATGTATTCGCAGAATCCACAAATAATCTTTAACGAGAAAAATATTTAAATCTGAAAAACTGCACTATTCAGTTCCTGACCTTAACTAGACTGGAAAAAAATCAATTTTCCCTACTTTCCTGGACATGTGCAGAACTGACAACAGTCAACTGTTTAATTTTTATTTGTCTTTTCATGTACTTGCCTGTGGCAAATTTGAGGGCTTATTAGTGCTGCACAATTCTCTCCCATTGTGATTAACGATATGCTGGACCATCTTAACTTTTATCCATTATCCTTTTTCTGCCAGGGCCATTAATGGAATGTAAACTTTTTCCCAGTCCCTTTATTGTTTAGATGGGTTCCACGGCCAGAACTGCAGCAGCCTGAGTGGTGTAACCTGTTGCATCATGTACGGTCAAAACTGAATCACACGGCAAGGCATCCCTCGTTGCATCTCCCCACTCCAGTCATGCCCGACTTCAATATTCTGATTGGGGCTAGTCATGTAAATTTCGTGGTTTCACCGAGCAGACTTGTGATACCATACCTCAGGATGTTTCCAAACGCTCTTCAAATTACTGGTGAAACACCAGCAAATTAACTTAACAAAGTATTTCAATAATAAAGAATTTAGACAGTCTTAGACAATAGACAATAGGTGCAGTAGGAGGCCATTCGGCCCTTTGAGCCAGCACCGCTATTCAATGTGATCATGGCTGATCATTCTCAATCAGTACCCCGTTCCTGCCTTCTCCCCATACCCCCTGACTCCGCTATCCTTAAGAGCTCTATCTAGCTCTCTTTTGAAAGCATTCAGAGAACTGGCCTCCACTGCCTTCTGAGGCAGAGAATTCCACAGATTCACAACTCTCTGACTGAAAACGTTTTTCCTCATCTCAGTTCTAAATGGCCTACCCCTTATTCTTAAACTGTGGCCCCTTGTTCTGGACTCCCCCAACATTGGGAACACGTTTCCCGCCTCTAACGTGTCCAACCCCTTAATAATCTTATGCGTTTTGATAAGATCTCCTCTCATCCTTCTAATCCTCCTCTCATCCTTCTTGTGGGGATTTCTACTGTACGCTTACTCCACTGAGTCAGATAGAAGTCTGGTAAATTCCACAATAAAAAACCTTGCGGGAACAGAGAGAACAGCCAGTAATATCATACAGGTGGGGCGGGGGAAACCTTTCTTTTATTAGGTCTCTTCCCCGGGGCGCAGCTCGCCCGCGGGGCCTTCCATCGCCGGCGCGGCTCGGCTGCGGGACGTTTCAGTGCCCGGTGCGGCTCGGCCGCTGGACTTAACATCGCCAGCGCGGCTCGGCCGCGGGACATTTCAGTGCCCGGTGCGGCTCGGCCGCTGGACTTAACATCGCCCGGTGCGGCTTGGCCGCGGGACGTTTCAGTGCCCGGTGCGGCTCGGCTGCGGGACGTTTCGGTGCCCGGTGCGGCTTGGCCGCGGGACGTTTCAGTGCCCGGTGCGGCTTGGCCGCGGGACGTTTCAGTGCCCGGTGCGGCTTGGCCGCTGGACTTAACATCGCCCGGTGCGGCTCGGCCACGGGACGTTTCAGTGCTCGGTGCGGCTTGGCCGCTGGACTTAACATCGCCCGGTGCGGCTCTGCCGCGGGACGTTTCGGTGCCCGGGGTGGCTCGGCCGCGGGGCCTTCCATCCTCTTGCGGGGGCAGTGCGTGTCGTTTGCCTCGGTAGGGGTCGAGCTGCCTGTCCGTGGGTGCGGGGGGAAGAGAGGGGAAGTTTTGTTGCCTCCATCACAGTGAGGGGGTGTTTGGAGTCACTGTGATGGATGTTTGTGTTGGGGTCGGGTGTCCTGTGTTCTTTTCTTTTTTGCTGTGTTTTGTGTGACTGCTGAAATTTCGTTCGGTGTAAAAAGCCGAGTGACAATAAAGTGTTGTTATGTTATGTTATGTTATGTTATGTTATGTTATGTTTAAATTAGCATCATATTCAGCGCAGACATTGTGGGCCACGGGACCAGTTTCTGTGCTGCATTGTTCTATGTTAACCAATGTTATAATTAACATGTATTGCCGGCTTGTTTTACTATTCAGTAACATTACAGCTGATCCTCGACCTCATCCACTCTCCTGCCACCTGACCTATATACAGTCCATCATAGTCTACAATACACCCCACAACCAGTGTGCGCATGTCTTCAGGCTGGAGAATCCTAAACATTAATGTCTGAGTACAGCAGTGTCTCCATGGCTCTCTCTCCAGACATGAAACAGAATAATTAACACTGAAGATCTGGTTGAGAAAGCAGTTAAGAAAACGAACGAGACCCTGGGCTTTATAATGAGCTGTACAGAATACAGTACCACCATTGATTTCTGGCACCCTTGCTTCCAGAGGCTTCCTGAATTATCTGTTTTGCTGGACCAACAGATCACTGCCTCCCTGAGGAGTCGAAAGGTTTGGGAACGGTCCACCTAGGCTGCCGAGGGATCAAGACACCTGCTTGCAAAGTCAGCCTCGGAAGTTGGCTATGGGAGCGGATCCTCTGGCTCCGACTGGGCTGGAATTCCAGAGCCGTAGATGCAGGGGGCAAATTTGTCCCGCCGATAGGCCGCAGAATTCCCGATGAGGTCGAGATCTCACCTGGAATTCTGTCCAGCATTTTTTATGCTGCTCCTACACTAATTCAATTTTATTTTTCTCACAATTCCATCAGCTCCCCCAAGATTCTACCTTTCGCCCCTCACAGTACCCAAGCTAAAACTTAATTAAATGATCTTTCACATTCATCCTTTTCATCTGTAGCCATACTATAGTTTTAGATTCTCCAACTTGGGAACATAGTTTGTCAGATTACATCGATAAACAAGGAACTGCTGATGCTTGTTAACAAAAAAAAGAGACAAATAGTGCTGGAATAACTCAGCAGGTCAGGTAGCATCTCTGAAGAACATGCATAGGTGACTTGAGTAGTCTTATGGATGCTTGATGAAGTTGAAAAAATGGTGACATTTCTGGCACATTACATTGCAGCAGAATCAGGGATAAAGAACTAAGTCCCAAGAGTTAAAGTTTTGAAAGATAGACATGAACTTGTATTCATTAGAGCAAAGATGACAGAGGCGCAACTCAAAGTCACGACCAAACTATAACTTCATGCTGCAAAATCCTGAAAAAAGCTGTTATGTTCTGGTGGGAATTAATCAGATTGCCCAAATGTACCACTCTGGTCATGGCCAATACAACCCAAGTTCACAACCAGCAATCTAACCTATCTAAGGCCAGTTTCTTCCTTCCCAGCTGTTATCAGGCAATTGAATCATCTTATCAACAACTACAGAATGGTATCTACTTCATTGGACACCCTCGGACTATCTTTAATCAGACTTTACTTGCACACAACATTATTTCCTTTATCATGTATCTGTACATTGTGGATGACTCGATTGTAATCATGTATAGACATTCCACTAACTGGTTAGCAAGCAACAAAAAGCTTTTCACTGTACCTTGGAACATGCAACAATAAATTAAACTAAAGTTATGTACTCCTCACCTTTCCCCTCTCCAGCTCAGGGATCTTGTCCACTTAACCCATGTACCATTGGATGAAATCCCTATATTTTTGGCTGCCTCCTATTTTTTAACCTTGCATCTGATATATGTCAAACCTTATGCACCTTCCAGGTACAGGAAAATGGAAGGGTTCATTCAGCCCTCTGAGCAAATTCATTAATGTCCCTTCTCATTCCCTCCTCTTTTCATGGACATTTCATGTGAATGATCAGCCATGATCACATTGAATGACAGTGCTGGCTCAGAGGGCCGAACGGCCTACTCCTGCACCTATTTTCTATTTCCTCCATCCCTAGGATTGTTTTTTCTGAAACCGCGGAGGTTGCGGGGAGACCTGATACAAGTATATAAAATTATGAGGGGCATAGATAGGGTAGACAGTTAGAGCCTTTTCCCCAATGATTGAAAAATCAAATACTAGAGGACATAGCTTTCAGGTGGGAAGGGCAAGGTTTGTTCACCACCATTCTTCAATTGTCAGCTACTCTGAGCAATGTATTGACATTTTTGCCTTGATATGCACAATCCCTCATTTGCCTGGATAGCATGCAACACGATTTTTGACTATATCTCGGTACACAATATAATAATAATAAACACATTTTTTCCCCGCCACATACCCAGTAATTTAACATTTTATGTTCTCTTCAAAAAAACTAATAGAAATTGATAGGCAAGCTGTGGAGTTGAAACTATTTGCAGATTGTTACAGCTGGCAGAGTTGCTGCCTCATTCTGCCAGAGACCTAGGTTAGATCCTGACTAGGGGTGCTGTCAGTGTGGAGCTTGCATGTTCTCTCTGTGGGATTCCCTCTGGGTTTCCTCCAGGTGCTCCGGTTTTCCCCCACATCCCAAAGATGTGTGAGCTTGTAGGTTTATTGTCCTTTGTAAATGCCCCTTTTGTGTAGTGAGTGGGAAAGTGGGATAACATAGAATCAGTGTGAACAGGTGATCAGTAGTCGATGTTGACTTTATGGGCCATAGGACCTGCTTCCATGCGGTATCTCTCAACAAAACTAGATTTCTAACTGCCTCTATAAGGGACTGTGCACAAACTGCAGGTTGAATTCTAATTCACAAAACTTCCAACCTAATTAGAGTATTCAGAAGCTACAGAAGAGACTCCCGGGATTCAACCACTTGATAAACACTGCATGATAAGGAGAGCACTTTATCAAGTATATGCTGCATAATAATTGTACAGTAATAAATTAAACAGAGTAATTTAGTCAAAGGTTCTGGTGTCTGTATAAACAGGTGAAGCTGAGTTTAGTTAGTTGTCACAATCCATCAAGTGAATTGCTGCTTCATTATTCATTGCTGGTCATTTGATATTTTTAGTACCAAGAACAATGACTAGATGATCAAGAAATATAATGTAATTTCTAAAGCTTACATTGTCTTAAGAAATTGTATTCAGATGGACTCAGATGATTCAGAAAGTCTATTGCTTCTAGTTTTTAGTTTAGTTTGGAGATACCGTGCGGAAACAGGCCCTTGGGGTCACCAAGTCCACACCGACCAGCGATCCCCGCACGAGGGACAATTTACAATTGTACCAAGTCAATTAACCTACAAATCTGTACATCTTTGGACTATGGTAGGAAACCGGAGCACCCGGAGACAACCCATGCAGGTCACTCTTTTCTAACCTTGCACATCTAAATGAAAAATTATTGTACACACAAACATGTTTGGCAATATTATATGCAAATGCCCTGAGTTGCTTCAAAAGTAAATGAGATTGTGTTTTGAAGACATCTTGATTAGAAGTAATAAAAAGGAACTAACTGCAGATGCTGGTTTATAGCAAAGGTAGATACAAAATGCTGGAGTAACTCAGTGGGTCAGGCAGCATCCCTGGAGAAAATGGATGGGTGATGTTTAGGGTCGGGATCCTTCTTCAGACTAATTGTAGTAGGGAGAGTGGGGGGAAAAAACTGGAAGCGAAGAAAAAAACAGGACAAATCAGGACCGCCAACAGATGAGCTCAGGCAAGGAGGTTCCCCGATAGGTTGACTAAAAGCTCGAGACAGGTATGAGCCCAAGAGCGATACATAATTGAGAACTATGCAACTAGTTAACAGACTTTTAGGGGAGGAAGAGAGAGGGATTTGTGGAAGTTACCCACAATTGGAGAATTCAACAGTCATACCATTTGGTTTGATCAGATGTAACACTGAACATAGTAGGGAATCCCTCTTCAATTATCTTCCTATTCATAGATAGACACAAAAAGCTTGAGTAACTCATTGGGACAGGCAGTATCTCTGGAGAGAAAGAATGGATGACGTTTTGGGTCAAGAACCGTCTCGACCTGAAACGTCACCCATTCCTTCTCTCCAGAGATGCTGCCTGACCTGCTGAGTTACTACAGCATTTTGTGTCTATCTTCGATTTAAACCTGCATCTGCAGTTCCTTCCTACACATTTTCCTATTCATTGTGGAATTAGATTCTTCTTTCCAACAAATTTAAAAACCAAATTGGAACCAAATCTCTGGGCCAGGAACAACTCTCAAGGATGAAAATAAAGGCTTGCATTTATAATCAAACATATATATGGAAAAGATCTCCAAATGCTAGGCACACAGTTACGTATTTGGAAATCCACTAACATTTTTGCACGCAGCTAGCTTGCATTCATCAATTTCACACAACAGGCCATGAAATAAATTGGTAGATGAACAAATCCAATTCCAAGAAGAGACAGGGAAATCCAGGTCTTTTCCCCCTGAAATGGAGGAGGGATCCTGATTGAGGTAGATAAAATTATGAGAGATATAGATAGTTTGGACTGCAGGAACCACTTCAGAGGTAGATAAAACTAGAGGAAATAAGGTTAGGGGAAAGGGGGAAGAGATTCGGAGGGGATTTGAGTGGTACGACTTTACTCACAGTGCAGTAAGTACTGGAATGTAATGCCCAGGAAAGAAGTTGAAGCTCTTATTCATGAATCTACTTGTTCTGAAGAAAGGCCCCAACCTGAAGCATCACCTATCCATTTTCTTCAGAGATGCCTCCTGGCCCATTGAGTTAGCATTTTGTGTCTATTTTTGGTATAAACCAGCATCTTCAGTTCCTTTTTATTACATCCCATGCAATAATTCTCACTCCACCTTCAACTCCATAATCCCAACCAAACTCATCTCCAAACTCCTGGACCTAAGAGTTAGCACCCCCCCCCCCCCCCCCCCCCCCCCCCCCCCATCGACCTCTGGGTGCAACTTTCTGACTATCAACCGCAATCTGCGAAGTTACGCGACAAAATGTCCTGCAGCATAATTCTCAACACTGGTCCCCTGCAAGGATGCATTCTCAGTCCCATACTGTACTCCATTACACTCACAACTATGGGGCCAAATCTCAAACAGATGACAAGATGGGGTACAGGAAGGACAAAGAGCACTTAGTGACATGGTGTCAGGACAACAACCTCTTCCTCAATGTCAGCAAGGTGAAGGAGTTAAATATTGGCATTAGGAAGCACAGTGAAGTACATGCCCCATTCAAATTATTGGTGCGAAAGGGGAAATGGTCAAGAGCTTCAAGTCCCTCGGTGTAAAATACCATAAAGAATTTGTCCTGGACTAACCATGTTGAAGCTATGGCTGAAAAAGCACACCAATGCCTCTATTTTGCAAGAAGACTAAGCAAGTTAGGCATATCTCCAGGAATTCTTATCAATTTCTATGATCCACCGTAAAAAGAATACCATCGGAATATATCACATCTTGGTTTGGAAACAACTCTGCCCAAGACCACAAGAAATTGCAGAGAATGGTGGATATAGTGCAGTCCATCACACAGACCAGACTTCCAACCAATAACTCCATTTACACTTCCTCAAAATTAAGGATCTTTTTCACCTCAATCATTCCTCCTCCTTCCTTCTCCCATCAGTTAGAAGATACAAAAGCTTGAAAGCATGTACTACCAGATTCAGGAATATATGCTTCCCCTCTGATCAGGCTGCTGACCCATTCTCCCATAGGCTAGGGTACAGTCCCAATCTTCCAACCTAACTCATTGCAGATGCTGTGCTTTATCTCTGCAACTAACATAATGCTGTAAAACCAAGTTTTATACTCTTAGTATAAAGTACTAAGGATACTTTTCTCTGTGCTTTTGGGTATGACTTAATTGTGCTTATGTAGAGTATGATTTGATTTGACTGGATAGTACACAAACAAAAAGCTTTTCACTGTATCTTAGTACATGTGGATAATAAACCAATACCAAATGCCACACTCAGTACTGTTACTTATTCTGATCCTGCACCAAGGTTTTCTACTCTGACATGGTCTTCAGAAATCCTACCATCAAAATATGTCTATCTTGGAGTCAGCAAAATCAAAAATCATAAACTGAAAACAGAGCAGACCAGTGGATAACAGTGATAACTATCAATGCTTTTTTCAACTTCACAAACCCCAACAATGTCATTTCTGCTTTTCTAGCCAGATTCAAGAACATTTGTTACTTGACTTTTTTCCCCTACTTATTTCTTCACAAATCACAATCACTGACGTCAAATGTTTTGTTGTGACAGCTATTTGCATTGATTGATTGATTGAAAGACACAACATGGAAATAAGCCCTCCAGCCCACACTATTAATTACCCCTTTCCACAACAGTTTTACGTTATCCTGTTTTACATCCACTCCCTACCTACTGAGAACAAATTACAGAGGCCAATTAAAAATCTACACATCTTTTGGATGTGGGAGGAAACCGGAGCACCCAAAGGAAATCCATGCAGTCACAGGGCAAAAATGAAAACTCTGCACCAAGTCCTTCCTGCGATCTAATAGTCTGCATCTTTCACTCAAAATGCATGTTTTTCCATGTTGTGCAGAGGAATGAGAAATATTTAGTTTAGTTTAGTTTAGAGATACATCGCTGAAACAAGTCTTTTGGCCCACCGAGTCCACGCCAACCAGTGATCCCCACAAATTAACACTACCCAACACACACTAGGGATAATTTTAACTTTATATCAAGCCAATTAACCTACAAACCTGTACATCTTGAGTGTGGGTGGAAACTGATCTTCGAGAAAACCCACACAGATCACAAGGAGAACGTACAGACAAGCACCCATTGTCAGGATTGGACCTGTGTCTCTGGCGCTGCAAGGCAGTAGCTCTACCACTATGCCACCATGCCAAACATGTATCTATATGCAAAAACACCAGCTGATTCATATCTAGTGTGGGTTTGGCTGCAAATGGTATCAGGCTTCAGTAGGAAATGTCAAGAATCATTGTTCTTTTTGACAAACTTAAAGATATAAAATTCCATTCTGCCTTGTGCGCATTAGTTTTATATGCCAGGAGCTGATTCCAAGCATCCAGTTGAGTGCAAGCAAGAAGAATGGATACAATTGGGGCCATCCATCAAGTGGAACAGGCATGAGGTTCCAGTCAATAAACAAGAGAAGCAGCTTCAGTTATCGATGTAGAACTCCAGAGGCTCAGCACAGCTCTTGGCAGCATTTATTGTTGAAATAAAAGATAATCTCCTGCAAAGTTGGATGTGTTTGCAATGATTTCTGGGTTCACACCACCCTGGAAATCTGACTGGATTGGATTCAATTGTTCCTCTTGGTCACAAATGCACTGCACAGTGAAATTACTTTTGCATAGCTCCCACATGCACAATTGTCATATTTTTGGCACCATTTACAAAAAGAAAAAGTCCAGAGTCCACATGATGGATGTATTGGAGTGCCCCAATCCAGACAAGCCCCAGGCTGCTGCTGCAGGGCCTCCTCAGTCACCATCATTTCCTTTGCTCCAGATTGTAAAATGGTGGTGTTAAATAGTAAATCCCATGGGTTTGCACCAGCCACATGGGTCAAACCAATGGAACACTGTTGCAACACATAAGGACTAGGAAAGGACGAAGGACAAAATAGGGTAGTATTCAGAACTACAAACATTCTTCTTCATGACCTTTCTGGTTAAATCAATGTACAAAAGTCTTGGTGCATGGTTGGTTCTAGTCACTCCCCTTTGGAATTTAACACTGAGACAAAACTAGGTAAAGTTTTACATAGACCAAGAGTAAGAAATAGGATGATGATAACTGGGCCAATTTCAACTGCTTCATTTTTATACATGCTGTCATTATTTTTCATTGTATGCTTCAATGTTTGTTTAGCGTTAAATTGTTCCCCAGCTTGCAAAGTTGTTCCAAATTTTATAGAGTTTGCTGCTGAGTTTTTAATAAGAAACGTTCACAAACATGTGACGAAATGTGACAAGAGAAATTGAGGACAGATGGTACACAAATTTAATATTTTCAATCCATTCTTTAGTGCGAGTCGAAAAGCTCTCCGAGGTTCTGTTCTTTTTGTCGCTGGGGCTCGTGCATTGTGGAATACAAACATAAATCAACATAAAATGGGAAAAGTCTACTTCAACTTTGCAATTTTCTAAATTTTCAGGATTTCAGCCTTAAAATAAGGCAAAACATTTGAATATCTGTCAAGCAGCAAATGTACACTGGAAACCTCCACTCATCGATAGTAGTGCTCCACTCAGCTCACTGACAGAATTCCCATCCAGGGGCCAGAGGGCTGTAGGTGCAAGAAAATGATCATATAATCCAGGCCTGCCGTCATGTGGCAACGCTGTATTCTGGCAGTGCTGTTATTGGATGAGATGTTAAATTATGGCTCCAATTCAGTCAGACTTAAGATCCCACAAGTTGCGAATAGTGAAGCCAGAGGAAGGAATGTAGGTGGAAGTGAAGGGGGAGAGAAGAATTGGAGGAGAGTGCAGGTGGGGCACAGGAAATAGTGGAAGGGGAGGGGTTTAGCCGCACAACTGCTAAATGAGTTCACGTACTTTGGTCTGGTCAGTGATGGCAGGAGCTAGGGATGACATGCGCTGACTGGTGCATTTCTGATCAAATGTCAGTGGTACAATGTATTTGACACATGAACGCACTTTGGAAGCTTTACTACATTATTCACAATGAGATGGATGCTTTGCTGGCTTGTATCAACTGGAGTACTTATACCTATTGATAGAAAATATTGGAACCATTAATCTTAATAAAATGAACACAATCATTTTCCATGCCAACATTCCCGTTGATATCAACCTGCCTTGATTTATCGTATCCAAGATTTCTTTAACATAATTAACACCCACTCTCCTTGAAACCTGTTTACTTCACCTAGAGTCATACAAGTATACAGCACAGAAGCAGGCCATTTGGTCCACCATCCATACTGAAACTTGCCTAACAGAGCTAGTCCAACCTGTCTGCACCTGGCCCGTGGTTTTCCAAATACATGTACCTGCTTGTGTCTTTTAAATGTTATAAATTTATCAGACTCTCCCACTTCCATTGTCAGCTCGTCTACTTATGACCCTTTGTCGGGTCATTTTCAAAATTTTCCTCGCTATGCACTCTGGCTTTAAACTCCCCTACCCTGGGATAAAGACTGTGGCTAATCATGCTATCTAATCCCCCATGGTGTTATAAACCTTGAGGTTACACTTCAGCCTCCTACCTACCAATGAAAATAAGACACACCCATAGTTCCTCTCAAATCCTCCTTGACGTTAAACTGTACAGCAGCCCAACTGGTAGTAATGTTGCCTCAGCGCCAATTACCGGGGTTCAATCCCAACCTCAGGTGCTGTTGGTGTGGAGTCTGCAAGTTCTCACTGTGACTGAGTGGGTTTCCTCTGGGTGCTCCAGATTATTTCCACATCCCAAAGACATGTGGGTTTGTCGGCTAACTGTGCCATGTAAATTACCACTAATATGAAGGGAATGGATGAGAGGGTGGAATAACATAGAGCTAGTGAGAACAGGCGATCAGTGGTCAGTGTGGACTCCATCGGCCAAAGGGCCTGTTTCCATGCTGTACCTGTAAACTAAACAGGAGGTATTTGGAGTTTAACAAATTGGATAAATGAATGACATCTCATGGCTTGTCTGCTCATTGATTTTGACCAGTCAGCACTGGCTAAGTACATAACATAGTAACCACAGGAGGGAGATTGACTGTCTTCTTATTGTCAGACTTATCATTGGAAACAGAACTACTGTCTGTGTTATCAGCCAACAGGTTGAATACAATTTAATTTTGAAAACACTAACTGGATTTTAAGAAATCAAGTAATCATTCATCATGACTTTTCTTTAATTACATGTTTACTGTCGTATCAGTTCCACTTACTCAAATACACTTTGACCGTGGATATATAGTTGTGTCTAAATAAATGGATAAACTGGATATAAAGTTAGTCCGCTTCATTAAAATGAAAACATCAAATGACCCAAAGATTGAAGTGATTGAAAGAAAGCTTGCAAACTATAATATAAAGGCATGAAAGCCATTAAGTGTTTTTGTGGCAATTAAAGCCACAAGGCTTTCATAAATAAATATTACCTTCCCATCCCAAATTAGAAAGCGATTTGGAAGTTATTCAGGAATAACTCACAGAAGGTAATAAACATGTTACAATTTATTTGGATAGATACAAAATGCTGGAGTATCTCAGCAGGCCAGGCAGCAGCTCTGGAAAAAATGGATAGGTGACGTTTTGGTTCGGGACCCCTCCTAACATAACATAACATATAACATAACAACATTTTATTGTCACTCGGCATAACACCGAGCGAAATTTCAGCAGTCACACAAAACACAGCAAAAAAGAAAAGAACACAGGACACCCGACCCCAACACAAACATCCATCACAGTGACTCCAAACACCCCCTCACTGTGATGGAGGCAACAAAACTTCCCCTCTCTTCCCCCCGCACCCACGGACAGGCAGCTCGACCCCTACCGAGGCAAACGACACGCACAGCTCCCGCAAGGGGATGGAAGGCCCCCCGGCCGAGCCGCCCCGGGCACCGAAACGTCCCGCGGCCACACCGGGCGATGTTAAGTCTGAAACGTCCCACGGCCGAACAGCGATGACGATGTTAAGTCCAGCGGCCAAGCCGCACCGGGCACTGAAACGTCCCGCGGCCACACCGGGCGATGTTAAGTCCAGCGGCCAAGCCGCACCGGGCACTGAAACGTCCCGCGGCCAAGCCGCACCGGGCACTGAAACGTCCCGAGGCCAAGCCGCACCGGGCACTGAAACGTCCCGCGGCCGAGCCGCACCGGGCACTGAAACGTCCCGCGGCCACACCGGGCGATGTTAAGTCCAGCGGCCAAGCCGCACCGGGCACTGAAACGTCCCACGGCCGAGCTGCGCCGGCGATGTTAAGGCCCGCAGCCGAGCCGCGCCGGGCGATGGAAGGCCCCGCGGGCGAGCTGCGCCCCGGGGAAGAGACCTAATAAAAGAAAGGTTTCCCCCCGCCCCCCGCCCCACACCACCACACATACACAGCCAAAAACAGAAACAAAAACCATCCCAACACCGACACAAACAAAAAAAAAGAAAAAAAGACAACAGACTGCCAGAGAGCCGCAGCCGTTAGGCGCAGCCAACTCCTCCACCGTGCCGCCCAAATCTATCTACTAAAACATCACCTATCCATTTTCTCCAGAGCTGCAGTCTGACCCTCTTAGTTACTCCAGCATTTTGTGTATCTTCGGTATAAACCAGTATCTGCAGTTCCTTTTTATTACAATTTATTTGGACTTGTGTTGATATCTATGCGATATGAGAGACCAAAATTTTAACTTTGCAATACACAGGTTGGTATTTTCCCTCATATCTGCAAATGATTCCTGAAATAGCAAATTTAAAAATGAATAGGTACAGAAGCTTGACAGTGTTCCGCAGTTTAATGCATTCTGTATTAAAGTAGTTCTTTTCCAGCAGATGTGGAAAGAAACCTCTGCAAGATTTGTCTATCTTCAGGACAGAGTTACAGGTTATGAATTTAAACTGTTCAATTACACAAGTCGATTAATAGGTGTGATAAAAACAGCTCAAGTGTTTGAGATCAGGAGAGTGGAGAACACCATTTATTAAGCACATCTTATTGTTTCGGTGGGAATGGATTCAGTTGGAAGCATGGATTAAATTAAAACAGATGAACTACGTTGATCCATTAGCGACATTGACATTCCAGAGAAGTGGTCAACTCAAGCGCATAACACTTAAGGACAAAACCCTATCACCCCAGTCACTTATTTGAGGAAGTAATTATGTTCATTAATCATATCTAATTAAATTATTTGTTCTTCTTTCATGAAGTGCATATTGGTGGCGAGTCTAGCATTTGTTGGCAATCTCCAATTGCTGTTAAAATGTTGAGGTGAACCCCCTTGATGAACTGCTGCAAACACAAAAGAAACACTCCCGCCGTGCTACTCTGTAAAGAGTGCCAGGATTTAAAACAGTAGAAGTGCAACTATATTCCCACTAAGGTATATCCCTTGGAGGGGAAGTGTCGTTATGGGATTGTCATCTACCTGTTGCCCTTGACATAGATTGTGGGTTTGGGAGGTGCTGCCAAAGTAACTATGATAGTAACTGCAGTGGGTTTTTTGGACGGTATACATTTGCAGCCACGGTGGTCCGATGATAGAGGGTTTCAATGTTTGTGTGGTGCATGGAGCGCCACTCAAGCCGCCTGCTTTGTTCTGGATGATGTCTAGCATTGTGTGTGAGAACTACCCACATCCAGACAGGTGGTGAATATTTTATCCCGCTCCTGACTTGTGTTGTAGATGATGGAAAGGCATTATGGTGTCAGGAGATGAATCAATCATCTCTCACCTGTTCTGATGAGGCTCAGGAAAGCAGACAGCATCGGCAGTGAGCGACGAGCAGCATTGATATACGATTGATTGGCAAACAATATCACTGTGGCACATGGTGAGAATTAAAGGAATAAAGTATGAATGTAAGATAGACACAAAATGCTGGAGTAACTCAGAGGGACAGGCAGCATCTCAGGAGAGAAGGAGTGGGTGACGTTTCGGGTCAAGCCCCTTCTTGGAGAGGGAGATACGTACATAAGGAAGTGTAAGGTGTGCAACCAGGACAAAGGGGTTGGTGATCAAGGAAAATGCAAAATAGATCATTTAGTTGGGAGAAGGTAACAAACAGAGATAAAGCAAACAGAGATAAAATGTAGTCGGAACCAGTCAGACTGGTCAGGGAACTGGGAAGGGATCGAGAAAGAGGGAAAGCAAGGGTTACTTGAAGTTAGAGAAGTCAATGTTCATACCGTTGTGGTGTAAGCTACCCAAGCAAAATAGGAGGTGTTGTTTCTCCAATTTGTGCTGGGCCTCACTCTGACAATGGAGGAGGCTCAGGACAGAAAGGTCAGTGTGGGAATGTGTGTGGGAGTTAAAGTGTTTAGCAACTGGGAGATCAGGTAGGTTTAGGTGGACTGAGTGGTGGTGTTCAGCGAAACGATCACCGAGCCTGCGCCTGGTCTCGCTGATATAGAGGAGTCGACACCTGGAACAGCAGATACAGTTGATAAGGTTGGAGGAGGTACAAGTGAACCTCTGCCTCACCTGGAAAGACCATTGGGGTCCTTGGACAGAGTCGAGGGGGGAGGTGTAGGGATAGGTGTTGCATCTCCCGTGGTTGCACGGGAAAGTACCTGGGGAGGGGGTGGTTTGGGTGGGAAGGGACAAGTTGACTTGGGAGATGCGGAGGGAACGATCTCTGCAGAAAGCAGAAATGGGAATATGTGGCAAGTGGTGGAATCCCGTTGGAGGATAATGTGCTGTACGCGCCGGCTTATGGGGTGGACTGCGAGCACTAGGGGGACTGTCCCTGTTGCGACTGGGAGGAGGGGGAGCAAGAACAGAGTTGCAGGATATCGAGGAGACCCTAGTGAGGGCCTCATCTTTGATGGACGAGAGGAACCCCTAATTCCTAAAGAATTAAGACATCTCCGATGTCCTGGTATGGAACACCTCATCTTGGACGCAGATCCGGCAGAGACGGAAGAATTGAGAGTAGGGGACAGTTGGGTGGGAAGAAGTGTAGTCCAGATAGCTGTGGGGGATAGGAATGCACATATATATATAAAGACTCTATCCCCTACTCTCAATTCCTCCGTCTCTGCTGCATCTGCATCCAAGATATATATGTATATAGACAAATGTGTGTGTATATATATATATATATATATATATATATATACACACACATACATATACATAAATATAGACAATAGACAATAAGTGCAGGAGGAGGCCATTTGGCCCTTCAAGCCAGCACCGCCATTCAATGTGATCATGGCTGATCATTCTCAATCAGTACCCCGTTCCTGCCTTCTCCCCAGACCCCCTGACTCCACTATCCTTAAGAGCTCTATCCAGCTCTCTCTTGAATGCATTCAGAGAATTGGCCTCCACTGCCTTCTGAGGCAGAGAATTCCACAGATTGACAACTCTCTGACTGAAAAAGTTTTTCCTCATCTCAGTTCTAAATGGCCTACCCCTTATTCTTAAACTGTGGCCCCTTGTTCTGAACTCCCCCAACATTGGGAACATGTTTCTTGCCTCTAACGTGTCCAACCCCTTAATAATCTTATACGTTTCGATAAGATGCGTGTGCGTGTGCGTGTGCGTGTACATATATATATATATATATATATATATATATATACACGCATACATACACACACATATGTCTGTCATGGACAAAAGTATAGATGGGTAGGTTAATTAGGTGCTTTTGGAACTTCGTTGCCAAGACCAGTTAATTTAAAGCTCAAATAGCAGAAATAACTGATACCAAAAGAAAAAAAAAATACCATTCGTCTACCAGGTTATGGATAATTTATAGTCCAGAACACATTTTGCAATGGGCACTGAATGATGAGGATGATACAACATTCATTGAATACCTGACGACAGCAACTTATGAATCAAGGTACATCATTTATTCTCATGTGGTCATAAAAGCTGTCTAATGTGTTATGGAGATTCATGATAAACACCACCAGTCCTTTCTGGCAGAGTAATAAAAAGAACTCTGCTTACCACACAACCACTTGAATCAAGCTTGCGATCGGAGATACAGCAGAAGTTTCTGCTGCAGCCACCATTATCCTTTGTGCAATCTCTCACAGGGCCAAAAGAGTCAAGGAGGACCTCAAGGCTATTGAAGGAAGTGGAGATCATGGCGTCTTCCCTGCAAAATATAAACGGAACAGAAAGGATAAATAACACTGCTTTTAGCACCCATCACCAGGGCTGGATTAAGCTAGTGCGGGGCCCGTAGCATATGTTATAAAGGGGCCTTAAGTACGGGGCAAGGCGACATCACCTCCCGCGCCCCACGTGACATCACCCAGCCAGCGGCCACCTGCTGCCGTTCCACCAATGGCGGCCGCCCAGGCCGGGAGGTGGGTTGCAACATCCGTTCGGCGGACACACTGGGCCCCGCTCCCCGAACACACTGGGCCCCGCTCCCCGAACACACTGGGCCCCGCTCCCCGAACACACTGGGCCCCGCTCCCCGAACACACTGGGCCCCGCTCCCCGAACACACTGGGCCCCGCTCCCCGAACACACTGGGCCCCGCTCCCCGAACACACTGGGCCCCGCTCCCCGAACACACTGGGCCCCGCTCCCCCAACACACTCGGCCCCGCTCCCCGAACACACTGGGCCCCGCTCCCCCAACACACTCGGCCCCGCTCCCCCAACACACTGGGCCCCGCTCCCCGAACACACTGGGCCCCGCTCCCCGAACACTCTGGGCCCCGCTCCCCCAACACACTGGGCCCCGCTCCCCGAACACACTGGGCCCCGCTCCCCGAACACACTGGGCCCCGCTCCCCGAACACACTGGGCCCCGCTCCCCGAACACACTCGGCCCCGCTCCCCGAACACACTGGGCCCCGCTCCCCGAACACACTGGGCCCCGCTCCCCGAACACACTGGGCCCCGCTCCCCGAACACACTGGGCCCCGCTCCCCGAACACACTGGGCCCCGCTCCCCGAACACACTGGGCCCCGCTCCCCGAACACACTGGGCCCCGCTCCCCGAACACACTGGGCCCCGCTCCCCCAACACACTCGGCCCCGCTCCCCCAACACACTGGGCCCCGCTCCCCGAACACACTGGGCCCCGCTCCCCGAACACACTGGGCCCCGCTCCCTCAACACACTGGGCCCCGCTCCCCGAACACACTGGGCCCCGCTCCCCGAACACTCTGGGCCCCGCTCCCCCAACACACTCGGCCCCGCTCCCCCAACACACTGGGCCCCGCTCCCCGAACACACTCGGCCCCGCTCCCCGAACACACTGGGCCCCGCTCCCCGAACACACTGGGCCCCGCTCCCCGAACACACTGGGCCCCGCTCCCCGAACACACTGGGCCCCGCTCCCCGAACACACTGGGCCCCGCTCCCCGAACACACTGGGCCCCGCTCCCCCAACACACTCTGCCCCGCTCCCCCAACACACTCGGCTCCGCTCCCCGAACACACTGGGCCCCGCTCCCCGAACACATTCGGCCCCGCTCCCCGAACACACTGGGCCCCGCTTCCCGAACACTCTGGGCCCCGCTCCCCGAACACACTCGGCCCCACTCCCCCAACACACTGGGCCCCGCTCCCTCAACACACTGGGCCCCGCTCCCCCAACACACTCGGCCCCGCTCCCCCAACACACTGGGCCCCGCTCCCCCAACACACTCGGCCCCGCTCCCCCAACACACTGGGCCCCGCTCCCCCAACACACTGGGCCCCGCTCCCCGAACACACTCGGCCCCGTTCCCCGAACACACTGGGCCCCGCTCCCCGAACACACTCAGCCCCGCTCCCCGAACACACTGGGCCCCGCCCCCCGAACACACTGGGCCCCGCTCCCCCAACACACTGGGCCCCGCTCCCCGAACACACCCGGCCCCGCTCCCCGAACACACTCGGCCCCGAACACACTCGGCCCCGCTCCCCGAACTCCGTTAACATTAATTAGCTCCGTCAGCCTACACTGTCCGGAATGACAGTGTCGGGGCCTAGAACGGCCCATGGGCCTAATACGGGACTCTCAGAGAGTGTGTGATGGAGGAGTTTAGTTTAGATACAGCGCAAAAACAGACCCTTCGGCCCACCGTCCGTACCGACCAGCACTCCCCGCACACACAAGGGACAATTTTACACATACACCAAGCCAATTAACCTACAGACCTGTATGACTTTGGAGTGTGGGAAACCAAAGTTCTCGTAGAAAACCCATGCAGTCACGTGGAGAACGTACAAACTCCGTACAGACAGCTCCTGTGGTTTGGATGGAACCCGGGTCTCCAGTGTAGCAAGCTCTGTAAGGCAGCAACTCTACCGCTGCGCCACCGTGGGGAGAATGACGGAGGATTGTGAGAAGAGGGCCGGAGGAATGGGAGCCGAGGGTGCCAGAGAAGTAGAGACAGGGAGGACCGGAGGAATGTGGAAAGGGAGGAGTGAATAGGGGCGGGACTGGAGGTATAGGGGTGAGAGCGACGGAGAAGGTGTAGGGAGTGCTGGAGCAGTGGATGTTGAACGGCAAGGTGTGGGTAGAGGAGGTGGTAGAAGAGTGGAGGAGGAGACAAGGCCCGGGAAGTGAGGAGAGAAGGCCGGGGGATTGGTGAGAAAGAGGGCCCGAGCTTTTGGGATGGGTGAGAGAGAGTCGCAGGATTTTGGGAGTATGGGCCAGAAGAGTAGAGAGAGAGAAAGAGGTATGGACGGGTAGGGGCTGAGAAAAGGCCAAAGGTGTGAGGGAAAGTGCCTATAGAAATGGAAAGTAAAGGCCGGAGGAGGGGGGGGGGGGGGGGGGGGCATGGAGGGAGGTGAGGGGAAAAGAGGTTCAGAGGAGAGCGCAATGGAGATGCGCAGGGGGTTGAGTGGGATGGAGAAGAGGTGGGAGAGTGGGACAGAAGACTGGGAATAAAGGGGGGAGGTAGATTGGCGGAAGAGAGGACTGGAACAGTAGCTATTTGGAGGGACGAAAGACTGGGAGGCGAGAGGGAAGGGGGATTGGGGAGAGAGACGCCTAGTGGAGTGCGGAGAAGGAGAGAGCTGGAGGAGTGGGGAGAGAGAGAAGACCGCGGGAGTGAAGAGAAAGCGAAGTCCCTCGAAAGGAGAGGGAGGGGCGTAGGGGTAGGGAAAGAACAGGTGGGAGGTATGCGGAAGAGTGAGCAGCAGAGGATTCGGGGGAATCAAGTGCCAGAGGAGTGGGGAGAGAGCGCTGGAGGAGTAAGGAGAAGGAAGGCCGGAGGAGTGGGAGAGATGGAGGGCGGGGTGGGGGGGGGGGGGGGGGGGCGGGAGGGGTGATGAGGTGGTGAAAGTGGCCTGGGGATGAGAAAAAGAGCAGATGAGTGAGGAGTGAGAGGGCCAGGATGTGTGGGCAGACAAGGCCAATATTCGAGCAGAGAGGTCCGGAGGAGTGAGGTGTTTGGGCGAGGCCGGAGGTTTGTGGAGTAAGAGGGCGGTTGGGTGGTGACGCGCCGGCTGCCCATTGGTCCGCCCAGCCCCGCCGCATTCTAATCGCGGCGTTTGGGGAGCGGCGCGCGCAACACGGCGTCCCTGCCGATTTCAAGCATTTAGTGGGTGGGGGGAAGGGGGAAGGGGGAAGGGGGGAGGGGAGAGGGGAGAGGGGGGATGGGAGAGGGGAGGAGGAGTGGAAGGGGGCAGAGGGTGCTGCACCAATGCAGGAGAGGCCCAAACTTGGTCTCGTAACATTTTAAATGTTCATAAACAACAAAATCAAATGTCATTTAAATTTGTGCTTATTTTCCCCACACAAATCAGAACTTCTGCTGGGAAATGTTCAGAGATTTTGATGAATTAAAGAATTCCATTGCACATTGAAACGATTTCAAATGAATAATTTGAAGGTACTGAACCTCCAGACACAAGGTTTTTTCTCTTGAAGATGAGAGAAGAAGCTCAGTATGTTAAAACGATCCAATTCGCTGATGGCCATGATAACTATCATAGAGTTTGAAGAATTCCCATTGATATTTTTTAATTATCGCAAAGGAAAGTCAAGGATTTTTGAATGAATGATGAACACTACAAAATAAACATTCATCTCATAGTCAGATTTCAAAGTCTAGAACTTCAAACCAATGGAGCCGATTAATAGAGGAACAGCAGAGTTTGATTCAGAGACATTGTGGTCGTGTCCTTTTCATCATCAGCCCAAGGTCAATCTGAAGCTGTGAAATTTTAATAAGCACACTGAAAAGAAGTTTAGTCACAGGCTGCCCGTGAAACCTTGATGTTCTTTTTAAACCTGGTGCTAATCCACACAATACATACAGCCAGGAGAACCTCAGTCTTGGTCTTCCCTCCTCACTGCACAGTTCAAAGATAGAACAATACCGCACAGGAATATGATGCCAAGACACACTCATCTCATCTTACTGCACCTGATCCACACCCCTCCATTCCCTGCATATCTAAATGCCTATCTATAGAATTATATTTAGAGTCATAAATTCATTCAGCATTGAAACAGGCCCTTCGGCCCAACATGCCCCATCTAAACTAGTCCCACCTACCTGCATTTGCCCCGTATCCCTCTAAACATGTCCTATCCACGTACGTGTCCAAATGTTTTTTAAATGTTGTGCTAATACCTGCCTCATCGACCTCCTCCGGCAGCTTGTTCCTATTGATGCTGTGCCAGGGATGGAGGGTCCAAGATAATTGACAGAGCATTTCACAGCTTCTCATCAATTTCCCGCACCTCTGTTCTTCCTCCTCATTTTCACTGAACAGACCAGGGACAGACTTGCTCTGCTCCTTC
This sequence comes from Rhinoraja longicauda, assembly GCF_053455715.1. NCBI lineage: Eukaryota > Metazoa > Chordata > Chondrichthyes > Rajiformes > Arhynchobatidae > Rhinoraja > Rhinoraja longicauda. Next base: position 36,855,025 of record NC_135963.1, on the reverse strand, counting down.
CTTTCCACCCCAGCCTCCAACTGCATGGAACATAGAACAACATACAGAACAACAGGCCTTTCGGCCCACAATGCCTGTGCCGAACATGATGCAAGACCATCACTTATCTCCCTGCACATAACCCATATTCCTGCATATCCATGTGCCTATCCAAAGGTATTTTTAATGCCACTAATGTAGCTGCTTCAACCACTTCCTCCAGTCCCTCTCACCTTCAAGCTCCACCCTCTGGCATTTGATTTTTCCATCATAGGAAAAAGATTCTGACCGTCTATCCCAGCGTTTCTCAACCGGGGTTCCCTAGATCACTAGTGTTCCGCTAGAGGATGCTAGGGGTTCCGCGAGAAATCCCCCGTGCGGCGGAAGTCTCCCTGAAAATGTGGCACCTAGGCAAGGCAAGGCAGCCAATCTCGACCTTATTGGGACTTCCATGCCGATCGGTGGGTTGAATTTGCAACCTGCGGCCGGGGCTCTGGAACTCCAGCCCAGCTGGAGCCAGCACATCTACCCCAATAGCCGTCCTAATTGGCCGGCTTAGCAGGCCGGTATCTCCCCACCCCTCCAGCAGCCTAGGTGGACCGTTCTGGTACTGTTGTACCCTTGTCGGAGGCCGTGACCTCCTTTGGTCAGGTAAAATGGATAAACCATTTTCTGATTTTCTGGAACCAAGGGAGCCAGAAAACCAGTGGTGGAACTGTGATGAGTAAATATTAAATTTAAGTGCAAGATTATATAACTATATTAATTAATTAAGACGTGGTTAAAATATAAAACACAGCAGAAAGGCCAATTGCCACCTTTTTGGACTGATTACCAATGTATGTGTGAATTTACTTCAACAAGTACTTCAATAAGCAAGATGACATTACACTCTAAATCACTGCAATTAATGGTCATATGTGGGTTTGTTTTCCCCAGGACTAGAACCAACGTAGAGTAGAAATGCACATCCTTGCTAATCATATGTAAATGCATTTTTGAGTGATTTTTGTGTTTAATTTCATATTCATAATTTTATTTTACACGTACGGCATATTCTTGGAAAATTCTTGGGTATTATAATAAAGTCTTCAACCTGTTATATCATTTAAAAGTATAATAATCATAGGGAATATATTTAGCGACGTCTATATGGCGCCAGTGTGAAGTGGTCTTTAGTGGTCAGTGGACAGGAGCTGTACGTGACAAATTTTTATGCGGAGGTTTCCCGAGACATGAAAATTATTTCAAGGGTTCCGCAAGGGTAAAAAGGTTGAGAAACACTGGTCTATCTTATCTATGCCTCTCATCATTTTATATACTTTGATCAGGATCCCCGCAACTTGCAGTGTTCCAATGAAAACAAGAATGTCTGCCCAACCTCTCCTTGTAGCTGAGACACCTTAATCCAGGCATCATTTTGGTAAACCATGACATTGGTTTACCTGAACCTGTATCATTTTGGTCAATGGATATCGTTTGCAATTTCTAGCACCTTCAACCAGATACCATCACCAGGCAACCCCTCCCCTCCCCTGTCCTTTAATAATTCCCAATGGATCACTCTCTGTATACCTCAATGGCAAGTTTTATCCTCTCCGCCAACCAACTCACATCTTGGTACAGATAGACATAAATTGCTGGAGTAACTCAGCGGGTTAGGCAGCATCGCTGGAGAAAAAAAGATGGGTGATGTTTTGGGTCGGGACCCTTCTTCAGACTGAAAGAAGAGGGTGGTGGGGGGTAAAAGAAGTGAAGAGGCAGGGCAATGCCTGGCAAGCCCACTATTAGCTAGAGGTAATGTGAGCTCAGGTGATAGAAACAAAATGCTGAAGTAACTCAGCGGGACAGGCAGCATCTCTGGAGAGAAGGAATGGGTGAGCTCAGGAGAAACAATATGGAGAACTGTGGGACTGGTACCTTCTTGCACTTTTCAAACAACCAGGTAGTTCACAACATCTGCACTTTTACCTCTTTCTTTCCGATCATTCAGGAACCCAAGTAGTGCTTCCAAATGAAGGATTTATTGACTTCCAACACCCCCCCCCCCCCCCCCCCCTCCTCCATCAAATGCACTGCATTCTGTGCTCTTAATGTTGCCATCCCTACATTGGAGAAGCCACACAGAGCATGGGTGACCACTTTGCTCTCAAATCCACTTAAACCATCTCAACCCCCACTCTGGCCTATCTGTGGTCTCCTGCACTGTTGAGGCCCAGTGTATGCATGGGAAACATTAACCTATCTTCATATTAACATCCCATTGGTGTCAATATAGATTTTAATGATTCAGGTACCTCACCCCTTTTGTGTCACAATGGGCTCATTCTGCTGAAGATCATACTTCTACAAATGTTAGTTCATTTTTTTTCTACCTTCACTACAACACCTACACTAACTGTTGGGTTATTCTTATAGTTCCACAATTTGATAAACTTTTATATTCCTTTGTTGGTATTCACTCAAACTGCACTTACCGATCAATCAACCAGTAAAGTAAACACAAAACTCAGTGGGTCAGGCAGGATCTCGTGAGAGAAGGAATGGGTGACGTTTCGGATCGAGACCCTTCTTCAGACTGATATCAGGGGAGGGGGTGTGACAAAGATAGGATGTAGTCGGAGACAGGAGGACTAGTGGGAGAACTGGGGAGGGGGAGGGGATGGGGAGGGGAAGCAGGGACTACCTGAAGTTAGAGAAGTCAATGTTCATACCACTGGGGTGTAAACTGCCCAAGCGAAATATGAGGTGCTGTTCCTCCAATTTGTGCTGGCGACTTGGAGTCGAGGGAGGTGGAAATTAAAAAAGTGGCCACAACCGACACTGCCGCTGAAAAAAACCTTTCGAAACTCCCATGTCCACTCGTCCCTTCCTACCCAAACCACCCCCTCACCAGGTACATTCCCCTGCAACCACAGGAGAGGCAACACCTGTCCCTTTACCTCCCCCCTCGACTCCATCCAAGGACCCAAACAGTCTTTCCAGGTAAGGCAGAGTTTCACCTGCACCTCCTCCAACCTCATCTATTGTATCTGTTGTTCAAGATGTCAACTTCTCTCCATCGGCGAGACCAAACGCAGGCTCGGCGATCGTTTCGCTGAGTCTGCCTCCGCTCAGTCCGTCTCAACCTGCCTGATCTCCCGGTGGCTCAGCACTTCAACTCCCCCTCCCAATCTGTCCTTTCTGTCCTGGTCCTCCTCAATTGTCTAGTGAGGCCCAACCTCCAAATTGGAGGAACAGCACCTCATATTTCGCTTGGGCAGTTTACACCCCAATGGTATGAACATTGACTTCTCTAACTTCAGGTAGTCCCTGCTTCCCCTCTCTATCCCCTCCCCTTCCCAGTTCTCCCACTAGTCTTCCTGTCTCCGACTACATTCTATCTTTGTCCCGTCCCCTCTCGACATCAGTCTGAAGAAGGGTCTCGACCCGAAACGTCACCCATTCCTTCTCTCCCGAGATGTTGCCTGACCCGCTGTGTTACTCCAGCATTTTGAGTCTACCTTCGATTTAAACCAGCATCTGCAGTTTTTTTCCCTACAATCACCCAAGAAAGGTACACACTTTATTGTCAGCTTATCTCCATGGCAACCTAACCCACATCGAATAAGAGATATGCTCCTTGTCCAGTACATCCCTCCACCACCTCTCATCAACTTAAAATTAATTTATTGTCTTTCATTTCCAGTTGTGATAAAAGGAACTTTGACTTTAAACAATAATTATTTCTCTATCCACAAATGTGACCTCACCTGCTCAGTTTTTGCCACAGTTTCTGTCTTTAGTTTACTTTAGCTTGGATACACAGCATGGGAACAGTCCCTTAGCCCCACCAAGTCCATGCCGACCCTTGATCACACCTGTTCACACTAGTTCTATGTTATCCCACTTTTTCCATCCACTCTTTACACACAAGAGGAAATTTACAGAGGCCAATTAACCGACAAAACTACACATCTTTGAGATGCTGCAGTGAGCCAGAACACCCGGAGGAAATCCACACAGTCAAAGAAAGAACGTGCAAACTCCTCACAGACAGCACCCGAGGTCGGGATTCAACCTTGGTCTCTGGTGCTGTGAGGCAGCTCTGCCAGCTCCACCACTCTGCATTTGCAGTTTTCTTTTGTCATTTTTATTGTACTAACAGTTCAATATAAATAGAATGATAATGCTAATATTAAAATGTCATGTGCATTTCAATTAAACATTTAACAATATCAAGATCTTCTCATAACATAATGACCATTTAATCACATCATATCATGCATTTTGCAGTTCAAATGCATAAAACCTCTTGACAATTTTTCAACAGAATACCAATTGTGTTCGATTGAAATGCGATTACAAAATGTTCTCTCAATTGACTTTGTTGGGCAGCCTTGCAAAGCAGTTTAGCAGGTCAGCAAATAGATTATCATGGAACTACCAGATTTTTTATTAAGGTATTGTTTGTATCACCTAGTCTACCACAGTGGTGCAGCTAGTAGAGCCGCTGCTTCCCGGTGCCGGAGACTTGGGTTCAAACCTGACCTTGGGTCGTGTTGTGTGGAGTTTGCATGTTCTTCTTGTCACACCTTAGGTTTCCTCCCACATTCCAAAGATGCGTGGGTTGGCTGATGAAATGGCCACTGTAAGTTGCCCCTAATGTGCGCGGAATTGGTAGAATCAGTTGGGAGTTGAGAAAACGCAGAGAGAGAGTAGCAACAGTGTAAATGGGTGGTTCACAATTGGCACAGACCTGCTGAGTCTAAGATACAGGCTTTGACTTCATAGATAAGACTGTTTTAGAGGGATAGGGGCCAAATGCAGGCACGTGGGACGAGTGCGGATGGGACATATTGGTCAGTGTGGGAAGGTTGGGCCGAAGGGCCTGTTTCCATGCTGTATGACTCCATGTCTACAATGTGAAAGAGCCAAGGCAAGAATTCTTGCAGCATAATTGTGCTTGGCATTAAGTAAGGCACAGTTACACTGCCAGTTCCAAAGGGAGCAGCTCCAATAGATTTAACAACCCAAGGGCTACCTGCTGATCTGATAACATTCCTGATGCAGGGATATTATAGATTTTTTGGATTCAGCAAATCTGATACATCCTACTAATACCACAACAGAGGTGTTTCTCTCAGGGTGGCAAATTAATTTGCAGGCAAAGTAAGTAACTTTTAAAAGCCATCTGTTTGTGCATTTTACGCAGCTGTGCTGTAATGATCACAAGGGATCTGAAAGTCAGAATTATAGAACATAGAACAGTACCACGCAGGTACAGGTTCTTTGGTCCACGATGTCTATGCCGAACAGGATGCCAAGATACACTAATCCCTTCTGCCTGCACATAATCCATATTCCTCCATATCCATGTGCCTATCTAAAAGCCTCTTAAATGCTACAATCGTGTCTGCTTCCACTACCACCCCTGGCAGTGCATTCCAGCCACCTACCACTGTGTAAAAACATGTACCCTGCACATCTCATTTAAATGTTGCCTCTCCCACCTTAAAGCTCTGCCTTCTAATCTTTGTGACTTCCAACCGATGAATAAGGTTCTGACTGTTCACCGTATCTCTACCTCTAATAATTATATACATCAATCATGTCTTCCCTCACCCTCTGGCTCTCCGGAGGAAACTATCCAAATACACTGATCAGCCAAAACATTATGACCACCTGCCTAATATGCTGTTGGTCCTCCGTGTGCCACCCAAACAGCGCCGACCCGTCGAGGCATGGAGTCTACAAGACCCCTGAAGGTGTCCTGTGGTATCTGGCACCAAAACGTTAGCAGCAGATCCTTCAAGTCCTGTAAGTTGTGAGATGGAGCCGTCGTGGATCGGACTTGTCGAACCAGCACATCCCACAGATGTTCAAACGGATTCAGATATAGAGAATTTGGAGGCCAGGGCAACACCATGAACACTTTATCATGTTCCTCAAACCATTCCCGAACAATGTGTACAGTGTGGCAGGGCGCATTATCCTGCTGAAATAGGCCACTGCCATCAGGGAATACCATTGCCATGAAGGGGTGTACCTAGTCTGCAATGATGTTTAGGTAGGTGACACGTGTCAAATTGACGTCCACATGAATGGCCGGACCCAGGGTTTGCCAGCAGAACATTGCCCAGAGCATCACACTCCCTCCACCAGCTTGTCTCTTTCTACAGTCGGCTCAGACCAGACGGGATAGCCTTCATTGCCCTCGCGCATCGATGAGCCTTGGGCGCCCAACACCCTGTCACCAGTTTGCAGTTTGCCCCTCCTCGGACCACTGTCGGTAGGTACTCACCACTGCTGACCAGGAGCACCCCACAAGCCTTGCCGTTTTACTGATGCTCTGACCCAGTCATCTGGCCATAACAATTTGCTCAGGTCTTTACTCCTGCCCATTTCTCCTGCATCCAACACATCAACTTCAAGTACTGACTGTTCACTTGCTGCCTAATATATCCCACCCCTTGACAGGTGCCATTGTAACAAGTTAAACAATTTTATTCACTTCACCTGTCCGGTGTATGTCCACCTTCACCTTCTCGCTAATATCTTCCAATACAGGCTGCAGTGTTAAGCACCTTCTGCCTCTCTCCAAGCAAAGTTGTAGAAAGCTGCATTATGGGTTCCTGACTTGACCAATGTAGGCAAGCATGTAACATATTTGTGACCACTCTATTTGTGTTGCCACTTTCAGGGAACTATGGACTTCCTGTCCTCAAGATCCTTTTATGGATCTTGCCATTAACCATGTACTTTCCCCTTACAATTTACCTCTCATTATACTAACCAAAGATTAAAGGATGCACGTTAACAGTAGCCATGTTAGCAACTAAATAGCTACAATGCAGAATTGGAAGATTGTTCAAAGTAACTTTACATGTAATTGCGGTAAATTAAATCCTTGGTTAGAGCTGTGAACTTTGGGAGACGGAGAATGAAAGACCTTTTTACCAAATGCTTGTGAAAATAAGCAAATCTGTGTGAGAGATACAAAGACCAAGGAAATTCTTCAATAACAAAACCAAGGGAAACCTCAGCATTAGTCTTATATTTTATACAAAGAGTAAATAGCCTGCTGTGAACAACTAATATCATTTTTCTATTTCAAATCATAGTCAGTCAAATTCTAGCAATTTGGATGGGATAATCAATGAAAAATAGTCAAGCAAGTCCACAGGAGTTATTTCAAAGAGTATTCAGTATTCTTGAGGAAGATAGAATCGTTACAGAAAAATCCGGAGTGTAACTATCCCCCAGAAGACTAAATGTGACTGTCATAGGAAGAGGAGCAAATGTGTAATGTGTATGGTAATACCACAGGTTGTTTCGATTCAGTGGAGTGTAAAATTACGGATGAAAACATATCCCTGTTATTTAATTTAAAGATAATGGTGGAGGTTTAAATACGCATGGGTATGGGATTAGATTACTGCATTTTACACTGCATTTGTTAAAGAGAATTCATGGACATAGACACAGACATTGCAAATATGTGCAGGAGGCGACCATTTGGCCCTTTGAGCCAGCACCGCCATTCATTGTGATCATGGCTGATCATCCACAATCAGTAACCTGTGCCTGCCTTCTCCCCATATCCCTTGATTCCACTTGCCCTTAGAGATCCATCTAACTCTCTTTTAAATCCATCCAGTGAATTGGCCTTCACCAACTCTGGCCTTCTGTGGCAGAGAATTCCACAAATTTGCAACTCTCTGGGTGAAAAGGTTTCTTCTCACCTCAGTTTTAAATGGCCTCCCCTTTATTCTTAGACTGTGGCCCTTGGTTCTGGACTCCCCCAACATTGGGAACATTTTTCCTGCATCTACATTGTCCAATCCTTTTATAATTTTATATATCTCTATAAGATCCCCTCTCATCCTTCTGAACTCCAGTGAATACAAGCTCAGTCTTTCCAATCTTTCCTCATATGACAGTCCCGCCATCCCGGGGATTAACCTTGTGAACCTACCTACACTGCTTCAATAGCAAGGATGTCTTTCCTCAAATTAGGAGACCAAAACTACACACAATACTCCAGATGTGGTCTCACCAGGGCTCCATACAACTGCAGAAAAACTTCTTTACTCCTGTACTCAAATCCTCTCATTATGAAGGCCAACATGCCATTAGCTTTTTTTCACTGCCTGCTGTACCTGCACACTAACTTTCAGTGGCTGGTGTACAAGGACACCCAGGTCTTGTTGCACTTCCCCTTTACCTAATCTGACACCATTGAGATAATAATCTGCCTCCTTGTTTTTGCCGCCAAAGTGGATAACCTCACATTTATCTACATTAAACTGCATCTGTCATGCATCTGCCCACTCACTCTACCTGCAACCTCCGAACATCCTCTTTGCAGTTCACACTGCTGCCCAACTTTGTGTCATCCGCAAACTTGCTAGTGTTGCTTCTAATTCCATCATCGAAATCATTAATATCTATATTGTAAATAGTTGCGGCCCCAGCGCCGAGCCTTGGGGCACTCCACTCGCCACTGCCTGCCGTTCAGAAAAGGACCCTTTTATTCCTACTATTTGCATTCTAGATGGTGTAACTTACAATGCACTGAATTACCACATAGCATAGTGCAGCTGTATAATTTTCATCACATTGTTAAAAAGAACATATGGGTGGCACAGCAGTGCAGCTGGTAGAGCTACTGCACCACGGCACCAGACACCTGGTTTGATCCTGCTCTCGGGTGCTGTCTTTTGGAGTTTGCACATGCTCCCTGTGACAACGTGGGTTTCCTCCCACATCCCAAAAAACACGTGGGTTTGTAGTTCATAGGCCATTGTAAATTGCCCCCCCCCCCCTAGTGTGCAAGGAGTTGATTCAAAACTGGGATAACATACAACTAATGTCAAAGGGCTATCAGTGATCAGTGTCAACTCGGTGGGTCAAGGGGCCTGTTTCCATACTGTATCTCTAAACGAAACATGCAAACAGTAACAAAAAAAATGGACTGTGCACCTGCAGTTATCAATACATTAAAAGTTTATTCTGCATTCAAAATAGTTCCATTAATTATTCCACCTTTTTCAAGTTCCATTCAAGAACTATCCAAGTTCCAGTCTGCATTTGATCTGTTGTCTTACTGCAGATGCAAAATGAGAGTGAGAAAATCTCAGCAAACATAACAAAGATAACAAACTCTGCTTTCAAGGGGGTGATACAAACATTATGCTCCAGATGGGGTCATTTTAAGTGGATATCTCCCACATCGTTTTTGGTTGTCTTTGAATTTTGACAGCTGAAAGCAAAGGATATTGAAGGAAACTAATATTTGATCTGAGTTGAGATTCAAATGACTTGTGTGCTAGGAAACATCAATATTCACAATTAACATATCATAAATATATTTTACATCACATAAAATATCTATGGACCTAATTATGACAACTCACTTTTGCTAAGCTCTGACAGTCCAAGTACAAACTATGTGTACAGGAGGCTTCTGCATAATGGGCAGGATTGTGTTCCTCAGTAAACATCTGCATCGTAATTCTCCATAACATGAAGCCACATCTTCTTTTTTTTTTTTGAGGATGTGTCAAGAAATGTGAATGGAAAAAATAAATAGTGTATTAATTTATTTACTTTTTCTTTCTTCACATTAAATCTATGGGAAATAAATTTTATTCTACATCTCCACTTTTTGGGTGGTGATTTGTGAAGTCAGAAAATTTCCATAACCCTGATGCTGTTACACAGGGTCCGCCTTTTTATTGTTCTTCATGAATCAGGTGGTGGTCGGTAATTCTTTCCATTCACTGTCATGTGTCTTTGAAGATGTACAGAGAATATATTTGAGAGAAGACTTTTGAAAGTGCCGACTTTGTAACAATTTGGCAGTGGTTGGAGCATCTTAAACTTTCAATAGAGATTAAGTGTTCTGCATTTCAAAGAAAAGAGTAAATTTTTACCTGAATTCAGCGAGATTGAAGGATACGACATAGAAACGGGGCCTTCAGCCCATGCGAATCATTGATCACACATTCTTTATGTTTTCACACCTGCACCTCTATGCCACAAAGACTACTGTGCCTGTAAATGCTGATGTTTGGACATTGCAATGTCAATGGAAATGATGCCCAAGAATGGTAGAGAAAAGTCAGATTTTCATATTTCTCATTTTGCTGTAATATGAGAGGCAGCCAATCAGCCTATTAAACAATGTGTAGGAAAGAACTGCAGATGTCGGTTTAAATCGACGATAGACGCAAAATGCTGGAGTGACACAGCGGGACAGGCAGCATCTCTGGAGAGAAGGAATGGGTGATGTTTCAGGTCGTGACCCAAAACATCACCCATTCCTTCTCTCCAGACATCCTGCCCGTCCCACTGAGTTACTCCAGCATTTTGTGTCTAGCCTATTAAACTCTACTTGCTATCAGAACGAATTTCATTCCTCTTTTTTCTTCCTTTGTAACTTATTCTTTCTGACACACCCTTCAATTCCATCCTGATTGTCTGACTGCCTGAATGCACTCGGGATAATTTGCAGCAACCAATTAACCCACCAACATCTCTGGGACATGGGAGATGGGAGCAGCAAGAGGAAATCCACGTGGTCACAAGCTGAAACTCCACACAAACAGCCGCAAAGTTGAAGAGTGAACTGAGTGAGCAGTTCTATTTGCTATGCAAATCGCATGATTTGTGATGCTGCAATCCAGTCTCAGCACCGTAGCGTAGCCCACAGCTACAAAACCAAGTCCAAATATACTCATTGGATCAATTCCCCCAGTTCTCACTGTAGCAATAATAGGGAGAGTTTTATGGAGACAGCTTAGTTTATTGTCATGTGCACCAAGGTACAGTAAAAGGCTTTGTGCTGTATACTAAGCAGTCAGCGGAAAGACCACACGTGATTACAATCAAGCCGTCCACCGTGTACAGATACATGATAAAGGGAATAATACTTAGTGCAAGATAAAGTCCAGTGAAGTCCAATTAAAAATAGTCAGAGGGTCTCCAAGGAGGTATATTGTAGCGCAGCAGTGCTCTCCAGTTGTTGATAGGATGGTTCAGTTGCCTGATAATAGCTGGGAAGAAACTATCCCTAAATCTGAATGACAGCAGCATGCAAAAAAAAAGCTTTTCACTGTATTCAGTACATGTGAGAACAACAAAATTATTACCCAGGTTATTGAAAATGACATCACTTGAAGCATTGCAATAGCTAGAAATTTCTTATCCAAGTCATTATTTGGATGTCCAAGTTGGGCAGCACAGTGGGGCAGTGGTAGAGTTGTTGCCTCAGACCCGGGTTTTCAGGTAGAGTTGCGCCAGAGACCCGGGTTCGATCCAGTCCAAGGGTGCAGTCTGTGGGAAGTTTGTATGTTCTCCCTGTGCCCACATGAGTTTCCCGGGGTACGCTGCTTTCCTCCCACACTCCAAAGACATACAGGTTTGTAGGTTATTTGACTTCGGTATGTTGTAAAATTGTCCCTCGTGTGTGCAGGTCAGTGTAGGGAGGGGGATGATTGTTATTGGCGCGGACTCGGTGGGCCAAAAGGGCCCATTTCCGCACTATGTCCAAAGTAAATATTAAATGCATTTAGAAATTCTAAATATCTGCCATCTTGCCTAACAATCTCAAATACACAGCAATTTATTTACTCGTCTAATTATTTTGCAAAATGCATGGTACCCTGGAATTATTGGCTTTATTTTTGTGAGATTGCTTTGAATTGTTCCATTTATAGTATAAGCTGATGCTTTTATTTCAGCACAGATAATTCAAACCATGCGTGTAATTTCAGGCTCATTCCTCGGATTCTCTTTTAAATTGTAATATCAATGCACATTTTTTTGTCTGGTGCTGCAATGTAATGACCTGTGAAAGCTTTAGACTATGCTTCCTTTAATTCTACCTTAATTTCTTGACGAGCTGCTGGGATGACTTCTGTCTTAGAAATATGCAAATACTCCAGATTTGGAACAGCTCAATGATTCCTCTGCTTTGGATTAATTCAACAATTCTCACAACTTCCTCCAGACCAAAGCAAAGTGAATTTCTACATGATATAGATGGTGGCTATTCAGCCTGTCAAATCTGTGCAGACTCAGAGCAATTCCATTTTTCCCAATAATACATATATTGGCATACAATACTGGTGGGGACGGGTGTGTCACAGTATAACATTGGGGTACAATACTGAGGGGAACAGGTCTGTCACAGTATGTCAATGGGGTACAGTACTAGTGGGGATGGGTCTGTCACAGTAATGCCATTGGGGTATAGTACTGGTGGGAGGGGTCTGCCTCTATTACACTAGGGTACAGTACTGGTGGGGACAGGTTGGTCATTATCTTGTACAGGTATAGTACTGATGGGGATTGAGCCTGGCACTGTATAACACTGGGGTAGAGTACTGGTGGAGACAGATAGACAATAGACAATAGACAATAGGTGCAGGAGTAGGCCATTCGGCCCTTCGAGCCAGCACCACCATTCAATGTGATCATGGCTGATCATTCTCAATCAATACCCCGTTCCTGCCTTCTCCCCATACCCCCTGACTCTGCTATCCTTAAGAGCTCTATCTAGTTCTCACTTGAATGCATTCAGAGAATTGGCCTCCACTGCCTTCTGAGGCAGAGAATTCCACAGATTTGCAGCTCTCAACAACTTCAGCATACAGTGTTGCCAGGTCAAACCTGAACAAAGGTATAAAAAGGGCCAAAGACACCCACAGGCAATGGGTGGAAGACCACTTCAATACCACGGACACCAGAAGCATGTGGCAGGGTGTCAGGGACATCACTGACTACAAGACCAGCCCTGCTTGCCCCCACAGTGATGTCACACTAACCAACGAGCTTAACACCTTCTTTGCCCGCTTTGAAACTGGCAACACCACCATGAGTGGAAGAACCCCAGCCAAGGTGGAGGGACAGGTCTTAACATTGAGCACACAGGAAGTACAACGCGCTCTGCAAAGGGTCAACCCACGCAAGGCTGCAGGCCCGGATTATAGTTCAAGGCAGGGTACTTAGGGACTGTGCTGAACAGTTGGCTGAGGTATTCACCAGGATCTTTAACCTGTCGTTATCTCTGGCTACAGTCCTCAAGTGCCTGAAGTCGGCTACCATAGTGCCGGTGCCAAAAAAACAAAAATCACCAACCTGAACGACTACCGTCCGGTTGCCCTAACTCCGATAGTCATGAAGTGCTTTGAAAGGCTGGTCCTCTCACACATCAAATCCAGCATCCCTGCCTCACTGGACTCGCATCAATTTGCATACAGGGCAAACAGATCCACAGAGGACGCCATCTCTCTGGCTCTTCACACTGTTCTGACTCACCTGGAGAGACAGGGCACGTAAGTGAGGATGCTATTCATTGACTATAGCTCTGCCTTCAACACGGTCATCCCCACCAAGCTCATCACCAAACTCCACCAGCTAGGCCTCAGCTCGTCGTTATGCGACTGGATCCTGAATTTCCTGATGGAGCGACCGCAGGCAGTGAGAATGGGCCCGCACCTGTCCTCCACTATCACCCTGAGTACCGGCACACCACAGGGCTGTGTTCTGAGCCCCATACTCTACTCCCTATTCACACACGACTGTGCTCCTACATTCGACACCAACACCATTGTCAAGTTTGCAGACGACACAACGGTGATCGGGCTGATCACCAACGGTGATGAAACACACTACAGAGCGGAGGTGCAGAACCTGGCGGACTGGTGCTCTGATAACAACCCGTCTCTAAATACCACCAAGACCAACGAGCTGATCATCAACTTCCGAAGGTCACATAATGGGGAATACGCTCCGATCTCTATCAACGGGGACAGTGTGGACAGAGTGTCCAGCTTCAAGTTTCTGGGCACTCACATTTCGGAGGACTTCACTTGGTCCAATAACACTGCTGTACTGGTCAAGAAGGCGCAGCAACGACTGTTCTACCTAAGAACACTGAAATAGACTGGTCTGCCCCAACAGCTGCTGACGTCCTTCTACCGCTGCATCATAGAGAGCATCCTAACGCATGGCATCCCTGTGTGGTATCTCAGCTGCAAGGAGGCAGAGAGGAGGGCTCTTCAGCGGGTAGTCTACAGAGCTCAGAAGATTATCGGGACACAGCTACCAGCCTTAGAGGGCATCTACACTACACGAAAGCCAGCAGCATTCATAAAGACTCCTCACACGCCTGCAATAGTCTGTTCGAACTTCTACCATCTGGCAGATGCTACAAGGCCTTCTACGCCCGCACCTCCAGACTCAGGAACAGCTTCATCTCCAGGGCCATAGCTGCTCTGAACCGGTCCTGTTGAGTCAGATGGTCACGTCGCACAGCGACCCGGCACAGACCTATTTGCACTTTATTCTGTTTTAACTGTTTCTAATTTTGTTTCTCTGGGCTGTCTAAATTTCTGTTGATTAGCTAATTAATTTATTGCATCGTATGGAAGTCACATTAACAATCTCGTTGTACCCCTGTACAATGACAATAAAGATATATTGTATTGTATTGTATATAAGGAGCTGTTCCTCCAGTTAGCCTAACTTTGCCCAGGAGGTTGCGATTATAATTGGTGATTAGGTGTAAAGTTACCTGGGAAATTAGAGGACATTTAGCCCAGTGGGTTTGGGATGTGTGAGGCACTTCTGAAAGAGTCATCTGTATCTTGCAACACAAAAGTCTATCACTGGCTCACACATTTTTGATGACGAGGCTAAAAGAGTAGGTTTAGCACCTTGAAAAAGAACAGCAGAGCACAGAAGGGTGTTATGTGGTTTAATCATATCTGGTGCTGGATGGTTACACCAGTTGTCAAACAAATTATTTCATCTAGGACCGTAAACTGAAAGGATTGGAGATGGGGACATTAAAGGTGAATTACTACATCTTCAAGCTTGGGTCCAATTTACCAAATCAATAGCTGCATGAACAATGTGAGAAATAGAACTTTAAAGACTGGAAAGTAAGCATTTAAGAATGCAGTAATATCTAATTACACTTGATAGCACTGAAGAAGGCCAAGTAACCATAAGTGTTATGCAAAGTGCTGGAGTAACTCAATAGGTCAGGCAGCATCTCTGGAGAACATGGATAGATGGCATTTTGGTTCTTTTGAAGAAACCTTGCATACTGAAATGTCACCCATCCACGTTTTCCAGAGATGCTGTCTGACCTGCCGAGTTACTCCAGCACTTTGTGCCTTTATTTGGAAACCAGCGTCTGCAGTTCTTCGTTTCTACTTTGAACCATGTCCAAACCAACTCTTTACAAGGGCAATCACAATGTATTGCCTTTTCTTTGCAATGGGCATGAATCTGTCAATTCTGTCAAACATTTATCCAATTTGTCTGTAAAAGATGTAATGGTCTCATATCTATTCCACACGGAAAACACTTCATGGTCCGATAAACTTTGCATAAAGACACATTGTTTTGCCTCTGTTCTCACTCCCAATCAGTTTTAAATGGATGATTATTCATCCCTGAATCTCTACAAGAGGAATTAAAATGAAAAACCTATTCAACCAAAATTTAGCAGGTGCTTAAAAGCTTTTATTACATTTCTTTTTAGTCTTTCCAACAAAAGTAATATCAGCAAGAACAAGCTATATAGCCCTTGAAACGTATACAGTCATCCACGGTTGACTGTTTTTCACTATTCGAATGCCTTGACACCAAAATGTCTAACCCACTCACCCTCAAACATCTGACGAGAGAGCATTCAACAAAGCCAACCTGAAAAAATCACACCCAAACTACCACCAACATGTCGCCTGCAGGGCCAGAGGATTGGACACCTTTTACCACTGCGATACGACCATCAAGGATGCCTATCACGCTATTCCTCGCACTCACTTTGATAAATCCGACCGTTCAGCAGTGCTGCTTCTTCCCGCAAACAGGCAGCAACTGAAGAGCAGACCCCCAGAGGTGAGGACAGCACAGAGCTGGTCTGGAGAGGCAGAGGACTAACTACAGGACTGCTTGGAGTCAGTAGACTGGGCAATGTTCAAGGACTCGGAATACGCCACAGATTTCATAAGGAAATGTGTGGAGGACTGTGTTCCTGCAAGAACCATCTGAGTGTTTCCTAACCAGAAGCCTTGGATGAACCAGGAGATCCGCATTCTTCTGAGGACTAGACCAGATCAGGTGACACAGAGGTCTATAAGAAGTCCAGAAACAACCTTGATAAGGCCATCAAAAAGTCCAGAAGGGACTTCCGTTCAAAGCTGGAGGATGAGGCGGATGTTTGGCAAATGTGGCAGGGCTTGAATGCCATCACCTCCTACAAGGCGAAATCAAGAGGCAGCTCAAGCAACAGCGAAGCCTCACTCCCCGATGAGCTCAATGCATTCTACGCACGTTTTGATAGGGAGAACATGATGTACATTCCCGAGCCCCCACATGCCCCGATGGTATTACAGTCAGAAGCCAACGTCAGAAGATCCTTCAGGGTGGTGAACCCTCGGGAAGAGCCTGGACCTGATGGTATACCCGGTCGAGTTCTCAAAACCTGTGCAGACCAACTGGCTGGAGTCTTTGCGGACATTTTCAACGTCTCATTTTGAAGTCTGAGGTTCCCTTCTACTTTAAGAGGGCATCAATAATACCGGTGACCAAGAAGAATAAGGTGACATGCCTCAACGACTATCGACCAGTGGCATTAATGTCCATGGTGATGAAGTGCTTTGAGAGGTTGATTATGGTGTATATCAACGCCTACCGCACCAAGAACTCGACCCATTATAGCTTGCCTACCACCATAACAGGTCAACGGAGGATGCGCAATCACTGGCTCTCCACTCCGCACTGGACCACTTGGACAATAAAAGCACTTACGTCAGACTGTTGTTTATAGACTACAGCTCGGCGTTCAATACCATCATCCCCTCCAGGTTGGTTACCAAGCTCACGGAACTGGGTCTCAGCACATCCCTCTGCAATTGGATCCTCAACTCCCTCATCCACAGACCACAGTCTGTTTGAATTGGCAGGAACACTTCTTCCTCATTAACAATCAGTACGGGATCACCTCAAGTCTGCCCGCTCAGCCCCCTGCTCTACTCACTCTATACTCATGACTGTGTGAACTCCATCTTCATGTTCGCCGACAACACCACCATTGTTAGATGAATTACAGGTGGTGATGAGTCACAGTATAGAAGAGAGATCGACCGATTGACCAAATGGTGCCAGCACAACAACCTGGCTCTCAATAACAGTAAAACCAATGAACTGATTGTGGACTTTGGAAGAGGAAGGATGAGGACCCACAATCCTGTTCATATCAATGGGACGATGGTGGAGAGTGTCAAAAACCTCAAATTCCTGGGCGTGCATATTTCCAAAGATCTTTCCTGGACCCAGCACACTGATGCAATTATAAAGAAAGCCTATCAACTCCTCCATTTCCTGAGAAGATTAGGAGTTTCGATATGTCAGAGGGGAACTTCTACAGGTGTACAGTAGAGAGCATATTGACTGGTTGCACCAGGGCCCGGTTTGGCAACTTGAACGCCCGGGAACGGAAAAGACTGCAAAAAGTTGTGAACACTTCCCAGCCCATCACTGGATCTGACCTCCCCACCATCGAAGGGATTTATCTGAGTCGCTACCTCAAAAAGGCAGCCAGCATCATCAGAGATCCACAACATCTTGGCCACACACTCATTTCATGCCTGCCATCAGGAAGAAGGTGCAGGAGCCTGAAAACTGTAATGTCCAGGTTCAGGAATAGCTTCTTCCCTACATCCATCAGGCTATTAAACACTACAACCTCAAATAAGCTCTGAACTACAATACACTATTATAATTATTATACTACTATTGTTTGTTTTTTGAGTATATATATATATATATGTGTACTTGTGGGTTTTGTTTCTATACACTGAGGTGGAGGGGAATGGTGGGGAAAGAGTTAGCAAGTAATTGGTCAATAGCAGTGAGGTGGGGGAGGTTGGAGATGGTGACAGAGGGTGGAAGTGATAAGTTCAGAACAAAAGGCTACAGATTTTGGCATTTGATAGGAAAGGAAGGAGGGTAGTGGCATGGAATAAAGTGGGCTGGCGGAAGAAGGGAACAACACGGGGGGGGGGAGGGGTGGAATGAGCAATGGAGGATCTAGTTGGATGTGGATGTGTTTGACGCATAGATGGACTCAGTAGGGGAAGGGACGAGAAACACAGCGTGGTAAGGTGCTGGGAATTTGAGGAAATAGGTAGATGTGCGAAATGGCCAAGGTAGATTGCAGGAGAGGGAAAGGGCCAGAGGAGCTGGTTTCCTGGAATTGGAGAATTCAATGTTCACACTGTTGGGTTGTAGACTACCCGGGCAGTATATGAAGTGCTGTTCCTCTGGTTTGCGCTTGGCTTCCCAGAGGCCAAGGTTATACAGGTCATTGTCGCATAGATGTAGAGGAGCCCACATGGAGATCACCGTAGACAAGAGATGAGTAAGGAGGAGGTGCAGGTGAATTTCACTCACCTAGAAGGGCTCTTTCGATCCCTGGATAGCGATACTACAAACTACAGGGGTCCCAGCAACAATTCCTTTGGAACACCACTGATCACAGACATCAAACAGTAACAACCCTCTATCATCACAACCAGTCTCATATCGCCCAGCCAGTTATGGATCCAACATGCCCTGGATCGCATAGGACCCATATTTTGGACCAATTTCACACATGGGACCATGATGAAGGCCTTATGAAATCCATCTCATCTTCTTTTATTGCACTTTCCCAATCAATGCACATTGTTACCTCCTCGAAAAATTCAATCAGATTGGTCAGACAAGATCTTCCCTCGTCAAGACAATACCTTTGTCAGTAACCATCGATGACGCTCCCAAGATTTTATTCCCAATAACTTCCCAAATACTACATTGTTGGGTGCATAGGTAGGTAATTATCAAACTTTTTTCCCACAGCCCTTCTTGATATGGGGTATAAGTATTTGCTATCCTCCAGTCACCTGGTACCTAGCATGTGGCCAGTGAGAATTTAAAATCTCAGCCAGAATGCATAATCATTTCCTTTGCTTCCCATAGCAGCCAGGGATGTATCACATCTGGTCCTGGGAACTTATCAATTGGAAACTACCTGTCAGACGAGTCACATCCCCTGCCAGAATTGTTTTACTTTCAAGTAGACTATCTCCTGATATTACACTCTTAACTCCAGCCAGAAATTTTACTTTCAAGTCCTTCTAAACACCAACGAATACTCACTAATCTTATCCACGCTCTCTTCAGAAGAACCTCATCCTCCCAAGATTTTTTTGATTTTTTAAATCACACATTACCTCCAGCATAGAAAAACGTAGGTAAAACAAGAGGGGCTTTAAACCCCATGTTAAAATCAACTATGGTGAAAATATAAAACCGCACATGTACTCCAGGTGTAGTTTCACCAAAGGTCTGTACAATTGCAGCAAGGTTATTTTATAGATGGTATGGCTTGCATTTTTGCAGTAATGTCAACACAATTTGCTTGCTTTACCTCCAATATAAGTTTTTGAGGTACATTCAGATCCTTTTCCAGACCAACATTTATTACTTTATTAAAATTTATGAACAAATAACCTCAGATTTCTCGATAGTAACAATAGTTAACTTGCTTAACTTGCCCAGATCTCTCTACGATCTGTGTTATCCTCACAGCTTACATCCACATCAGTTTTCTAATTAACAACATATGGGGATGTTTGCATTGCATCATTAATGTAGGTTATTAAGTAGAAAAAAAAGAGGCTTCAGCCTTGATCCTTGTGGAGCTCCACTAAACTGCAAATTCTCAAATTATATCCATTTCATTTTCTCATCTTTAATCGCTCTCCTTGCTAATTTATAACTACTAACCCCAAATGATTCTATTTTGCATAACAGTTTAATCTGGTGCCATTTCAAGCCCCATTTCAAAATTCAGATGTACTCATCTATTGGTTCGCCATCTGCTGTCTGTTCAAAAATCCCAATTGTGTAGGGAGTGGGAAAGTGGGATAACTTACAACTAGTGTTAACGGGTGATCGATGATCAGCATAGATCCGGTCGGCAAATGGGCCTATTTCCATGCTGTATCTCTAAACTAAATCAAACCTGTTCAGCATGAATTTCCTTTCATAAAATGATATTGGCTCAGACATTCTTTTAATTGTCCTGCCGCCTTGTAAATAATAATGAGATTTTTTGAAATCAAGAAACAAACAGAAGCTACACACAAAATGCTGGAGTAGCTCAGCGGGACAGACAACGTCTCTGGAGAGATGAAATGGGTGATGTTTCAGCTCTCCAGAGATGCTGCCTATCCCATTGAGTTACTCCAGCATTTTGTGTCTATCTTTGGTGTAAACCAGCATTTGCAGTTTCTTCCTGCACATCAAGAAAACCACTATACAGTTTGCTTTTTCTTTTTCCCTCGTTTCTTAAAATCAATGTTACATTTGCTTTCATCAAATGCAAGAGCAAAATTACAGAATTTAGAAAATGTTATCACCACTACAGCATTTGTGCTTTCCACAGTTATCGTCTACTGAACCCTGGGCCTTCATCCCTGGGGAAACTTGCCAATTGCTAACCTCATGATTTTCTCAAGACTCTGCTTTTCCAATAACAATTTAAAATGTTCATTCTCTTTGGGTTCTTCACCATGATCATGCTCATCACATGGTGCATGATCTATATCAATGTCATCTATACCAATGAATTGGATGAGAACATACACGGCAAGATTAGCAAGTATGCAGATGATACAAAAGTGCGTCGTTTGCAGATAGTGAAAATGGTTGTGAAAAGTTGCAGCTGGATGGCTGGCCAGGTGGGCTGAGGAATGGTTGATGGAATTTAATACAGAGAAATGTGAGGTGTTGCATTTTGGGATGTCGAACATGGGCAAGACCTACACAGTGAATGGTAGGGCTCTGAAAAGTATTGTAGAGCAGAGGGATCTAGGAATGTAGGTGCATTGTTCCTTGTAGGTGGAGTCGCAGGTAGGTAGGGTGGTCAGAAAGGCATTTGGCACATTGGCTTTCATTAGTCAAAGTAATGAGTACAGAACTTGGGATGTGTAAGAAAATAACTGCAGATGCTGGTACAAATCGAAGGTATTTATTCACAAAATGCTGGAGTAACTCAGCTGGTCAGGCAGCATCTCAGGAGAGAAGGAATGGATGACGTTTCAGGTCAAGACCCTTCTTCAGACTGATGTCAGGGGGGGCGGGACAAAGGAAGGATATAGGTGGAGACAGGAGGATAGTGGGAGAACTGGGAATGGGGAGGGGAAGAGAGGGACAGAGGAACTATCTAAAGTTGGAGAAGTCAATGTTCATTCCGCTGGGCTGCAGGCTCATGTTGCAGTTGTATAAGACTTTGGTGAGGCCGCATTTAGAGTATTGTGTTCAGTTCTGGGGACCACATTATAGGAAAGATGTTGTCAAGCTGGAAATGTACAGAGAAGATGTACGAGGATGTTGCCAGGACTAGAAGGTGTGACCTATAGGAAGAGGTTGAGTAGGCTGGGACTATTTCTCGGAGCGCAAGAGGATGAGAGGTGATCTTATTGAGCTGTATAAAATCATGAGAGGAATAGATCGGGTAGATGCGCAGAGTTTCTTGCCCAGAGTAGGTGAATAGAGGACCAGACGATGTAGGTTTAAGGAGGTTTAAGGAGAAAAGATTTAATAGGAATCTGAGGGGTAGGTTCTTCACACAAAGGGCGGTGGGTATATGGAACAAGTTGCCAGAGGAGGTAGTTGAGGCAGAGACTATCCCAACAATTAAGATACAGTTAGACAGGTACATGGATCGGACAAGTTTGAAGGGATATGGACCAAACACGGGCAGGTGGGACTAGCGTAGCTGGGACATTTTGGCTGGTATGGACAAGTTGGGCAGAAGGGCCTGTTTCACACCGTATCACTCTCTGAAGACAAACAACATAGGCTTGATTAAGGCTTCAGCTATTTCCATGTTCTCCACTAATGTTTCCCTCATTACATTCCCCCAAGGAAACTTTAAAGACATTTGTAAAAAAGTGACAAATGAAAGTAAAGAAAGTTACTTTGTGGTTTATTCTTGATGTATTGCCTTTCTTAATGTTTTTTGTTCATATTTTGTCAGTTTCTAAAATGTTCCCAATACTTTGCTTCATTATCTTTGCATTATTACCAGTCTCCTCGCAATTCAATGCTGTCCTGCACCTCTTCAGTTTTCCACAGATGAATATTTTCCCGAGAGAATATATAATAATTGAAAATTATAAAATGTTTTGTTAAATGTATGCCATGGCTCTCAACTGTTGAACATTTTAATTACAATTTCCCAGTCAATTCCCTAACCAATATTTCCATATTTTGCCTACTTTTAAGTCAAGATCTCTAGTATCCGATTTAATTGTATCATTCTCAAATTTATTGGCCCAGATTTTTCTTGGGTTTTGCAAGTGATTTTGCAAAGGATGGGCAACAAACTGCGTCACACGCCGATCAGAATCTGAATTCTCCATCTCACTGATTTAAAGCATCTAAAGTTTCAAACTCTTATTTATATTTAGCTTGTCATGCGAGGACAGATTACACTCTATCTACAGCCTACTGCAGAATTATTTTTCTAAAATAAAACTTCGAATTTAAAAACATATGCAAAACAAACTGTAAAAACTCCTTGTACATTCTCAATGTCTATACATTCATAGAACAATGATCAGCTTGACATAGTTAAATGGTCAGTTGGACATAGGTTACCACATCAACACCAAACCCAAACCTATCAGGGGCAGACGAGGGCATTCGATTCAATTTGAGATACCAGCTATCAAGACAGATGTGCATAGGAATTCATTTTTCCCTCGCACAATTAAAGCATGGAATAGTCTTCACCCTACTATAGTTACTCAACCAGATGCAACAAAATTTAAGGCAGCTCTTCTTCTCGAAGAAGCGTTCTTGCTTAAGTCCATACTCTGCCACCTCCAGTTTAAATTCCAAGAACCAAGAACAGTACAGCACACGAACAAACCCCTTGGCCCACAGGGTCTGCGTCGAATGTGATGCCAACACCATCTTTTATCTACCCATACATAATCCATAGCCTTCTATTCCCTGCATATCCGATTCAGTAGTGTCATACTCAGTCTTGCACCCATCTTTAAAAAAAATAACCTTGCCACTCATTTAGCCCATGGGGTGATATCCTTTGCCTTGTTTGAGGGTTGACCCCTCCACAGTTCGTCTTTCAATGTTCAGCAGCGGAAGATCCCGAGATTGTGATCCTCCCCACAGAGCCTTCACGTTGGCTCCACTAAGCTTGTGTGATCCTCAACATGCATTCCTGCAGTGTGGAATGAGCCAGTTGGCTTCCATGATAGACATTTAATCGAGTCGAAACACCAACAAATTTCGGGCAGACCAAAGAGGGTCAGTTGGACGGTTAACTTCCAGCAGCACTGGATGTTCATTACTCTCCTTACAAATCTTGAAAAACACTTTGAAATTACATACTTGCTCCACGATCAGTGATAATATGTTTCCTCCATGGATATTCCTTTCCAAATATTTTCAAGCACAAGTTATAAGCAATTCATTGGAACTCATAAATCTTACTGGAACTTGAATTTCCACAGTGAAGCATGCTGCTGACTGTGCATAACCTTTAAATCTGCATATAAATTGCAAAACAGCTCATAGAAAATGTAAATGTTAAACAACAGTGCAAAAAAAAAAAGAATATTTGGCATTTAATTCACATGCAACAACAATCCTATCTTATTGGAGCATTTAAGATGTAATTATATTCAAAAAATTGTAATAACTAATTGAAATGCAAAAATCCTCCGTTTGCCAAAATGAGTTAGTTGATTGTAATGAACTTTTAAAAGAACCACAATCTGAAATCAAAGGTAGACACAAAATGATGGAGTGACTCAGTGGGTCAGGTGGTATCTCTGGAGAGAAGGAATGGGTGACATTTTGAGTCAAGACCCCTCTTCAGACCCTCATTGTCTTTGTTATGGGTTAATGGATCATTGTTCACCATCTGCAGAAACCTTAAGGGGAAATTAAAATTGTCAATTTAAGAGTAGCTTAACAGATCAAATAAAGACCATTACGATTCATTTTGTAAGAAATCATAACTGGTAGTGGAATCAAGAACTTTGTGTTTCTTTTTTCTACCAATGCAAAATCAAAAAGCTTTTGTTAATAACCAAAACAATGTTCTGGTCCTATGCTCTAAACTTCGACACAACTGCAACCTTCAAAAGACTCTTGCTTGCATTCCTCCAATGTTGTCCTCTTGTGCATTCTAGATTTTATTTGTGCTACAGTAACAGTCTAAATTATATTGCTTCTTAAAATCATCTTTCAAGAAAGTACCCCTTTGACCATGGATGCAGTCATCTATGTGAAGCATCTTAACAAGGATCAGAGCTTTATTCCATCAGAGAAAGTTTCTGTAAAATGAACTGGGCCATTTAATTACTTTGATAAATGCACCATGTAACTCTGTGTTATTAATGTTTTGAAGATCACATGACGGTGTCTTTGGAGAAAATCCTGCAGTTACAAGTCAGGATCGTACCAAATTATCATATTCAATAATGCATTCATGCATTAAAGCTTTAGAATAATGTGTTACTGCAATTACAACTTTCATTAGAGTTTGTAAAATTGCTGTACACTACTCGAGCAGACATCTCCTGAGAGCTGGGTGCTAATCTTGCGCACAGGAATTAAAGTTTTCTTTGCATACTGCCCCAAGTTAAATGGATTTGGAGCTGGCTCGGATAGCGATTAAAATTACTATTGAAATTTGGGCTGGGAATGCTCATATGTGCAATATGTACCCAGATATAAGGCATGGAGAGGTTCAACACTCAAACCGAGTGATTCTACCGTGATCACATAAAACTGTCCATAATACAAACCCATTTGCCCTGTACTGAGTGGACAATGAAATTGAAACAAATAGTATAATAGAGAATATTTATTTCTCTAAGACTTTGATCACACATATTATTGGGATACAGTAGAAATTTACAAACAGCAGAATATAGAACTTAAAACAGTATTGCACAGGAACAGGCCATTTGGCCCATGATGTGTGTGGCAAACATGATGCCGAGATAAACTAATCTCATCTACTTTCACATGATCCATATCCCTCCACAGACATGTACCCATCCAACAGCCTCTTGAATGCAGTTCTATCTGCTTCCACCACAACTTACGGCTGCACATTGCAGGCACCCATCACTCTCTTTGAGAAAAATTTGCCACACACACAGCAAATTTTTCTCAAAGAGAGTGATGGCTGCCTGGAATGTGCTGCCATAAGTTGTTGTGGTAGAAGCAGATATGATATATATACACACACAACTCTCAACTTGTATGTATGCTCCTTCCTCCTGTGGTGTAGCGCAGTGGCAGAGAGAAGTGAAAGAAGATGGCCGCCAGCAGGGTAGAGATGTGGCAGCACCTTGTGGCCGCCTGGGGCCAGGGTGAGTGGCTCCCTCTCCCCTTACCTCTCCCTCCCCCCACCGCCTTCCTCTCCTCACTACCTGGTGCCCGTGTCCGCCCTTTGCCGTGCCACTCGACCTGCGGTGAGAGGGTTGTGGCAGCGGTCATGGGCGTGCAGGGCTTTCAGGAGTACATGGAGAAACACTGCGCCAGCGCCGTGATGCCGGTGGAGCTGCATAAGCTGGCCCGCGGCAGACTGGTGGGTGGAGGCCGCAATCGGCCGTCGTACAGCCCGCTCCGCCTGGTGCTCGATGCCGAGAACCGCCTGCATGGTGGCTTCTACAACGACTGGGTGAGCGGCGGGCAGTGGATCCACATGCTGAGCTACCAGGCATCCCTGTCCAAGGCTTGCTTCAGTGGCAACATTAAGCTGGTCATGTACTTCAATGGCGCGCTGGAGAAGCGCCGTATCCATGAGTGAGTGAAGAGGTTATGTTCAACACGGCATAAAGATAAAGTACACTCACACGTTAGTTGCCTGAATCACACCAGCCTTTATTTACCCAGCATTCCTAGCTCAAGGAACGCCCACTCATTAACATGGCACATGAATATGCATGAATACATTACACTGCTCTCCCTTTTTTTAAGTATTAAATCCAAGTACTCAGTTA